>NC_080387.1:6588767-6863678 GCF_028751815.1 Salvia miltiorrhiza | reverse complement strand
GGCGTGGGAGTCCTTTCGCTGCCCAGCCAATGGAAGGAGTTGCAGCGCCTTTTCCACCTTCTCTTCCTCACTTTTCCTTACATGTGGCAGCCGTAGAGAGGTGTAGGGTAGGCGGTGTGGATCTAAATAAAAGATCTACTAAAACCCTCAGTTTGGTTTCACTGTATTAGAAATATTGGTTTCGTGTTTCTGTAAGATCGATAAATGTTAAATTAAATCCGTAGATTTAATTGTTCGTCATTCTAATACTTAAATTAAATCCGTAGATTTAATTAGCTGCGAAGTCTCATTCAATACTCAAATTAAATCCGTAGATTTAATTAGCTTCAAAGTCGGAAATAACCCACGACTTAACAACAATGTGAAATAAACTCCATCATGATAAATAACACAACTTAGCTAAGTTGGTTATAACTTCGAGTAATAATTGTCACACACAGCCCAAAACCGTTTACTTTACCTTTCCTTTGCAATTTTTATTTGAAAATTATTATAGTTTCGAGTTATTAATATATATATATATTAGTCGAGTTTGTGATGAATCTAGTCGCGCCCCTTGTTAGATGTGACTTTGAACTATAAATTATACCTATAAAAATAGAAATTATTTTCCTAAATATTCTTTTAATATGAATTGGGCCTCAATAAATTATAGCTTATTTATATTGGACCAGATTTATTGTTGGGCCGAATATATATTATGTAACTTTGCATAATTTTAAAACATTAGCTATTATATTAAATATAAATTTTTATTTTAATTCTGTTAGAGATTTAACTAAGTTTGCTTCAAGTTTAATTTTGTGGACTTCAAATCCCCACGTATTAACCGTAGCACCCAAGCATCAAACAGCCGCCTTACTTATTTTTTATCCACATCCATCTTCATCACACCCGCCATTGTTTTTGCATCATATTTATTCATCTTATTCCTAGCTCTGTAACTTACAAATCATAATTTTTACACAGCAAGTAGATTTCTCTTTCCGGTAACTTCATTTTCTGCTCTTCACACTATGATAAGTTTCTTTTCCTGATTTTTTTAATTCAGCAAAATCCAAGTTATTCTCTTGTCTTGCAAAAACGCAGCAGCCAAAACTCCCACAAAAGAAATTCTTGTTTTATTTCCAAACTTGCATACATATCATTGAAACTATTTTCTGTAAATTCATAAGGAAATCAAATAGAACAGAGTATTACTAATTACACAGAAAAGGAAAAATAGGAGAAGAAACTGGAGGTGGGAGTTCGTGGCATAGAATAGGGACAGAGAAAGGGGATCGGCGCCCGTGCGCTGCATGCGCCACGGCGGCCGGCGGAGAGAGGCAGGGGCGGCGGCGCTATGGACTCGGCTGCTGCGTGCATTTCTGATCGGGAGGAGAAGGCGCCTGGGCAGCGCCGCTGTCAACGCAAGGGCGGCGATGGTGGTTCTGCTATCGGCCAGGAGAAGAAGGAAGGTGAGGGCGACGCCGGAAGGAAATGGTGCTGCGAGGTCACCGGAAAAGGGGGTGCGGCCGCGGCTGGCGCGCGGCGAGGGGTAGAAGGCAACAACCGAGGGGAGGAGGGAGAGAGGTCGATGGGGAGCTAGAGAGATGAGAGAGGCGAGAGGTTGAGAGAGAGGAGGGAGGCAGAGCCGCCGGCCTCCGCCGACGGCGCTGCCGTCCGGTGGCGGCGGCAGGAAGGGGGCCGAGGGAGAGAGAAAAGGGAAGTGGGGGCTGTGTGAGTTTGTGAGCAATTAGGGTGTGAGTGTGTAAATAGGGGAGTTGGAAAGTGGACTTGGGCTTGGGCCTAGGATAGTTTGTTTTTTTTTAAATGGGCTCAAATTTATTAGATGATTGGGCTTAATTCTATTTATTTTTATTGGCTGCATTTGCATATATTTTTACAAATGATATTATTAAATTTCATATTCAAATTTGCATTATTAATTTGAAGTTAGTTTTACTTAAGTATTGAGCCCAAATCTTTTTATAAGGAAAAGCTATTATATAATTTATTAGATCAACGACTTTGAATGGTTTTATGATTTAAACTAGTATTATTATTATTATTTTTAAAGTTCAACTAGGCCTTATATGTTATTATTTGAATTTATCTGACTAGGTGCGGCGCGACTAGGACGTTACTTTTATTTGATTTACTCAAGTTAGCATACAAGTTGAAGTTCAAGTTCAAGTTCAAAATTCAGGTGTGGGATTTATTTCAGTACATGCTGTGGTTAATCTTTGTCCATTTTAATATTATGTGTTTACCGTATGTGAGTTGCATTAAATTATATCGCTAGGGCCCCGCTCAATGGGTCCAGGACATTAAAGTCCTTGGTATGCCACAATGCGATTTCATGTTAAAGTTATGGTTGCAACCAGTCGCCAGGGGCCGGCTCAATCGGTCCAGGACATTAAAGTCCTTGGTAATGCCACCGTGCGACTTTCAGTCACGAATGTATTGATCATATGTGATTCTCATTTTATTAACGTGGACAATTAGTGCATGTTTCCCACACTGAGTATATTTCATATGCTCATCCCATATTTAACATTTTCAGGTAACTAAGGTTGGAGACGCGTGGAGGATCGAATGGGCGCGTCACGTATATATATATTTTGAAAAATATGATGGCATAGTTACATCTAGCCTTTTGCTTTGTATGGTTTCAAAGTCTAAAACTACTTTTGAGTTTTTGATATACTTATCAGGTTTAATGTTATCATATTAGCTTTTCCTCCATGGCTGGCCTTCTTTTAAAGTTATTTCAAATATTTTATTTAGGAATTTATTTCTTTGAATTTCTTTATAATTTAAATCCTTATGTTTTTCGCTGTCAAAAGTCTTTTAAATTCATTTTAAAACTTTAATTAGATTAGGGTGTTACAGTATGGTATCAGAGCAGGTCTACTTTCCTGTAGACTCTGCAAAATATTTTACATAAAATTTTTAAAAAGTCATGTGTGAGAAAGTCATTCGACCTCTACGTGCTCCGACATCAAGGTAAAGTTATTTAAAAGTTTTTCAAGGGAATGAGTATAAATTGTTTACGTTGAAAGTATGTTGAATTTTGCTGCAATGATTGAAGTATTATCAGAAAGTTCAAGTTCATTATGCAAGTTATTATGAGAAAGTTCAGTATTCAAGTTATTATGTTGAAGATTATTGCAGCTATGAATGGTTAAATTTCGAGGACGAATTTTTTTTAAGTGGGTAGGTTTGTCACAGCCCAAAACCGTTTACTTCCTTTGCAATTTTTATTTGAAAATTATTATAGTTTCGAGTTAATAATATATATATTAGTCGAGTTTGTGATGAATCTAGTCGCGCCCCTTGTTAGATTGACTTTGAACTATAAATATACCTATAAAAATAGAAATTTATTTTCCTAAATATTCTTTTATGAATTTGGGCCTCAATAAATTATAGCTTATTTATATTGGACCAGATTTATGATGTTGGGCCGAATATATATTTATGTAACTTTGCATAATTTTAAAACATTAGCTATATTAAATATAAATTTTTATTTTAATTCTGTTAGAGATTTAACTAAGTTTGCTTCAAGTTTAATTTTGTGGACTTCAAATCCCCACGTATTAACCGTAGCACCCAAGCATCAAACAGCCGCCTTACTTATTTTTTATCCACATCCATCTTCATCACCGCCATTGTTTTTGCATCATATTTATTCATCTTATTCCTAGCTCTGTAACTTACAAATCATAATTTTTACACAGCAAGCAGATTTCTCTTTCCGGTAACTTCATTTTCTGCTCTTTCACACTATGATAAGTTCTTTTCCTGATTTTTTTAATTCAGCAAAATCCAAGTTATTCTCTTGTCTTGCAAAAACGCAGCAGCCAAAACTCCCACAAAGAAATTCTTGTTTTATTTCCAAACTTGCATACATATCATTGAAACTATTTTCTGTAAATTCCATAAGGAAATCAAATAGACAGAGATATTACTAATTACACAGAAAAGGAAAAATAGGAGAAGAAACTGGAGGTGGGAGTTCGTGGCATAGAATAGGGACAGAGAAGAGGGGAGTCGGCGCCGTGCGCTGCATGCGCCACGGCGGCCGGCGGAGAGGAGGGGCGGCGGCGCTATGGACTCAGCTGCTCGGTGCATTTCTGATCGGGAGGAGGGAGAAGGCGCCTGGGCAGCGCCGCTGTCAACGCAAGGGCGGCGATGGTGGTGCTGCTATCGGCCAGGAGAGAGAAGGAAGGTGAGGGCGACGCCGGGAAGGAAATGGTGGCTGCGAGGGTCACCGGAAAAGGGGTGCGGCCGCGGCTGGGCGCGGCGAGGGGTAGAAGGTAGGCAACAACCGAGGGAGGAGGGAGAAAGGTCGATGGGGAGCTAGAGATGAGGAAGAGGGAGAGAGGTTGAGGAGAGGACAAGGGGGGCAGAGCCGCCGGCCTCCGCCGACGGCGCTGCCGTCCGGTGGCGGCGGCAGGAAGGGGGCCGAGGGAGAGAGAAAAGGGAAGTGGGGGCTGCGTGAGTTTTGTGAGCAATTAGGGTGTGAGTGTGTAAATTGGGGGAGTTGGAAAAGTGGACTTGGGCTTGGGCCTAGGATAGTTTGTTTTTTTTTAAATGGGCTCAAATTTATTAGATGATTGGGCTTAATTCTATTTATTTTTATGGGCTGCATTTGCATATATTTTTACAAAGGATATTATTAAATTTCATATTCAAATTTGCATTATTAATTTGAAGTTAGTTTTACTTAAGTATTGAGCCCAAATCTTTTTATAAGGAAAAGCTATTATATAATTTATTAGATCAACGACTTTGAATGGTTTTATGATTTAAACTAGTATTATTATTTATTTTTAAAGTTCAACTAGGCCTTATATGTTATTATTTGAATTTATCTGACTATGCGGCGCGACTAGGACGTTACTTTTATTTGATTTACTCAAGTTAGCATACAAGTTGAAGTTCAAGTTCAAGTTCAAAATTCAGGTGTGGGATTTATTTCAGTACATGCTGTGGTTAATCTTTGTCCATTTTAATATTATGTGTTTACCGTATGTGAGTTGCATTAAATTATATCGCTAGGGGCCCGCTCAATGGGTCCAGGACATTAAAGTCCTTGGTATGCCACAATGCGATTTCATGTTAAAGTTATGGTTGCAACCAGTCGCCAGGGCCCGGCTCAATCGGTCCAGGACATTAAAGTCCTTGGTATGCCACCGTGCGACTTTCAGTCGCGAATGTATTGATCATATGTGATTCTCATTTTATTAACGTGGACAATTAGTGCATGTTTCCCACACTGAGTATATTTCATATGCTCATCCCATATTTAACATTTTCAGGTAACTAAGGTTGGAGACGCGTGGAGGATCGAATGGGCGCGTCACGTATATATATATTTTGAAAATATGATGGCATAGTTACATCTAGCCTTTTGCTTTGTATGGTTTCAAAGTCTAAAACTACTTTTGAGTTTTTGATATAACTTATCAGGTTTAAGGTTATCATATTAGCTTTTCCTCCATGGCTGGCCTTCTTTTTAAAGTTATTTCAAATATTTTATTTAGGAATTTATTTCTTTGAATTTCTTTATAATTTAAATCCTTATGTTTTTCGCTGTCAAAAGTCTTTTAAATTCATTTTAAAACTTTAATTAGATTAGGGTGTTACAATAATAATTCATCGACTCAAAGATTCTCATCGCGGTCTTAAACACGCAAAAATAAATAAATGCGTACTGCTAGTTGAGTGATTCTGTCTCCAAATAACGTAATTCAGAAACATAGTTAAAAACATAAAGCTCCTTTCATGTACTGGCAGATAGATAAATAAGCACGCAAAAACTGAAATTAAATACTGATAAAAGAGCGGGTCGCTACAAATCCTACCCCTCTTAAACAAATTTCGTCCCGAAATTTGCATATCTCTACTAAAATAGCTTAGGGTCTTTCCTTCATAGTTCAAGTCTGGGCTAAGGATCATCTCTTCTTAGTGGATCACATGCTTTGGATCGTAAACGTACTTCCTGAGTGGTGATACGTGAAAAACGTTGTGGATGTTTCCAAAACTTGGCGGTAACGCCAACTTATAGGCCACTGGACCTATCCTTTCTAGAATCTCATACGGTCCCATAAATCGGGATCTAAGCTTTCCCTTGACATCAAACGTAGTTTTCCCTTGGCGGGAGATACCTTTAGGAAGACCTTGTCTCCTATTTCAAAACATAACTCAGTTTGGCGTGAATCGGCGTAGGATCTCTGTCTATCCTGTGCCTTCTTTATTCGTCCTCTGATCTAGCGGACTATCTCAACCATCTTATCGACCATGTCTGATCCTAAAACTTTTCTCTCACCCACTTCATCCTAGTAAAGTGGGGATCGGCATTTCCTTCCATATAGTGCCTATTAAGGTGCCATATCAAAGGTCGCCTGACGACTATTATTGTGGGCAAACTCGATTAATGGCAGCATTGATTCCCAACTTTTTCTGCCAGCTGATCCAAAATCTAGAAGAAATTTTGAATCTCTATCCGAAGTAATGGATATTGGTATTCCATGTAGCCGTACAATCTCACGGATGTATAACTGAGCTAGCTTCTCCTATCCATGGGTAATTGGAATCGGTATAAAAAAAAAAAATAAGCGCACTTCGTGAGACGGTCTACTATTACCCAAATAGCTGTGTTGCCTCTATATTTCTTGGGTAGACTCGTCACGAAATCCATCGCTATGTGCTCCCACTTCCATTCTGGGATTCCCAAAGGTTATAATTTTCCATATGGTCGTTGATGTAAAGCTTTCACTTGCTGGTATGCAAGGCAGCGCTCTACAACGAGGCTATATCTCGTTTCATCCCGTCCCACCAAAACTTCTGTTTCAGATCTTGGTACAATTTGATATTCTCGGGATGAACGGTATAGGGCGTGTCATGAGCTTCACTCATGATTTCGCTTCTGAGTTCCTTGTTATGGGGAACACACATTCTTCCTTCAAAAGAACAGCGTTATCCGTTGCCTCTTGGTAGCCTCCTGGCGTGCCTGTTCTGATCTTAAGACGAACCTTTTTCCAATATTTCGTCCGCTCTCTGGGTGCTGATGATCCTTTCTCTGAGGTCTGGGGCAGCTACCAGAGTTGCAATAATTGCTCTTGTCATTGCCGGTGGCTGAACCACTTCTATCTTCAATCTGTCAAAATCTCTTAAAAGTGTGTCCTCTTGAGTGAGAAGAAGTCCTAATCTCGGGTTGAGTTTTACGACTTAAAGCATCAGCTACTACATTAGTTTTTCCCGGGTGGTAATTGATACCACAATCGTAATCCTTCACGAGTTCGAGCCATCTCCTCTGTCTCATGTTCAAGTCTTTCTGCTCGAAAAAGTACTTAAGGCTTTTGTGGTTTGTGAACATCTCGCACCTAAATCTATATAGGTGGTGTCTTTGCTACAACTAATTCTAGATCATGAGTTGGATAGTTCAATTCATGTGGCTTAAGCGGTCGTGATGCATAGTTATCACTCTTTCTTCTTGCATCAAGATGCAATCAAGTCCCCTCTTGGACGCGTACGTATAATTCACATATTCTTTGTCAGCTATTGGAATGGCTAACACTAACGTGTTGTTAACTTATCCTTGAGCTCTTGAAAGCTTCTCACATTCTTCCTTCCAAGAAAATTAGATTCGTTTCCTAAGTCATCGCGTCATTGGCCTTGCTATCTTGGAAAAATCATCCTATGAATCTACAATATTAACCTGGTAATCCCAAGAGTTTATTGTCTCATTAGGATTTGTAGGTGGTTTCCACTCATGTACAACTTGTACCCTTTTCGGGGTCCACTTTGATCTCTTCTGATAACATGATATGCCCTAAAAATATGACTTCACCGAGCCAAAAATTCGCACTTGTTGAACTTAGCATAAAGAGTCTCTATTCTTCAACGTTTCTAAGACTATCCTTAGGTGTTCCTCATGGTCTTCCTCGTTCTTCGAGTAGGTCGAGTCATCATCTATGAAAACTAAGACAAATTGGTGCATTGATCAATCCGAATGGCACCACTACGAACTCATAATGGCCAATCTGGTTGTGAAGGCCGTCTTAGGTACATCTTCTATGTTAATCCCACGGGGACTTATTAGCTTCTTTCTTTCTAGCTTTCCGTGGCTTTCTAACGTGACAGGGTCGTACATGTTGTTGTTGCTGTCCCTGATGCTGCTAGGATGGTTACTACTGTTTGGTTGGGGCAAGGCAGGACCCTTTGTTGATTATCTCCTATCTATTTAGGAGTACCCTGGTTTCCTTAGCCCTGTTGTTAGGTGGATTGCCATTGCCATAGCTTCCTTTTCGCTTGGCAATTGCTACTGTTGTCCCATTTGTTTTCTTTACGACCATCTTAAGGTAGTCTATACCTTGACCGTGCGTGGGTTTTCCTTTACCAATGGATAGTAGTGACTAAATATGAGAGTCTCACTCATTTCTTACTCCTGCGTAAAATCTGTTTGGCTTGTTAGGGAAATTCAACATCTCATGACACAATTCGTTTCCAAACTTCTTCATGCGTTTCTCAAGGGTGTCCACCATCGTGGAACATACCTTGACATTCGATCGAAATCTTCATCATACATAGTAATTGTTCCGGCTCTCCGCTCGAAACTCAAGGTCAAAAGATAGTTTGACGCTTAGTGTATCCTTCTAATTGTAAAAGTACCACTTCCTAGTGGTTGATAACTAATGACAAACTGAGTCATCCTAGTCGTTACTATGCTCATCGTGATAAGACAAGATCTTATGGTGTGAGTCTATCTATTGGGATACCGCTCTTCTACAAGATTACAAATCTCGATTGGAAACCACTATGATCTTAGTTATGTGGAGATGTTGGCATAGGCATCGTTACTGGTCTTTCTCTCGGCCTTGTTGCCTCAATGTCCATCGCTCTGCTATGCGATTCCGTGCAAGATAATCCCTAATGGCTTGCCAAAGCCATCCGGATCTCGTGCCTTTGACCGGCACAAAAATTTTCAGCCATCTTTTATTCCGTGTCTACTTGCTCTAGCGCATATCTCGACATATCACAGAACATTGTGTTGTATTGAGTACTTGTCATTCTTCCCTGCTTTAGATTGTAACATTCCATTTCTTTCTTTTTGCGATAGCTCTTGGGTATATCCTTGTCATAGTTCATGTCTTAGACGTTCCCGCGTAAAATTTTCCAGTTGTTCAGCTGTCAACGTTTTCCTCTGTGCTTCCTACCATAGGTCCAAGTCTCAGCCTCCGCTGGATCTTGTATCTCACCGAGGATAGGTGGGGTTTGTCATAGAAATAATTCCTCTATTCTACCTTCTGGTTGTATGGATGGTTGGACTATATTTTGTTCTGGCCCTGGTACTGGACCTCTTTAATCATCTCGGGGAATTCTTCTCCCTCCTCTCGGATGCCCTCGTCTTGGTGGCATTCCGATGCATTGACATATAGTCGTTACTACATTATGAAAAACGTTCAGACGCATATCATCAAATTTGCAACCTGTTTCTTGGTTCTCAAAACTCGCTCATACTCTTCCTCATGCTAACATATGAGTAAAACGTGGGGGAAGTAACTTGCCGCAAAAGATCGATAAGGTCACTAAATAGTTATGGGAAATTTCCTTCATGAGGGCTTTTACATCAACATTCGAATCTGGATCTACTGATCTATCCAGGTACTACACGTGATGGACTGGCGGTCTTAGCGAAACCATCAAAATAACTGAGTCACGGAATGTCCTATGGACCAGTTTTTCCGTACTAATATTAGTCAAAATAACCAAGCTAACATAGGGGTATACAAAAGCATCGGAACAATCATCGTTTCCGAAATACACAAATAACATCCTACTAAAAACATACGGGGTGGTCTAAATGTATCACGTGCTTGACCCTTGGGTCGAGGCATACGTGTCTGACTGGTTTAATCTGATGAGTACATGTTTGTCCTTGGGTCATAGAAAATCTACCAACAGCTAGTGGATCGCAATGATTCAAATCACAAATGGCAATTAGGCAAAGTGTTCCAACAATTTGCCAAACAATTGAAAATGAATAACCATAGGGTAGAAATGAATTGACTGGAAGGTCGAAACGAAATGACCTAATAGTCTGAACCCGTTTGGCTTTTCAGATGAAGGTTTAAAATATATGGGTTTAAAGACCCATATATTACGACTACTGAGATTTTGGCCATGTGGACTGGCCAGGTCCGACACAACTATTTCTCAGTCAATCGGAATTACTTTTCCGAACTTGGTAACTCTTGTTCATTGGTTGCAAAAGGTATATTTGGTATAAAGTCTCTACTTTCTCCTTAACATCTAAAATCTATTCTTGAGAACGTTTGGGAGATTCTCAAGCTTGAAGTCTGGTTTCTAAATCAACATCCTTCCTTAAAATCTTCTATAAGCAAAGTAAGACTTCTCAACTGTAGTCAAGCTTACTTAACAAACTTCTTCTAAATGATCTTAATGTAGTACTTCTAGTACTTAGTGTTCATCCACATAGCGCTTGAAATGCAACCATATGATTTGAAGTATACTCGTGCCCTTGCGAGGGACCTTTCGAAATCATCAATCTTCCATAAAAATGGATTTTGCTTCTCTGAGCATCTTATAGGATATGGGTCACCTCACATAGTACTAAGGCATGTACTGATCTTAGTCAACACTTTCATTCTTCTTACTAAACTAAATGTCTAATCCAAGACGTTCTAACAAGGGCGATGTCTCTGATAGTCTAAGGTATGTATACTTCACTTGAGTATACTCGCCGTGTCTCATTAGAATCCCAATTCCTTAACTTCAATATCGAATCGTTGTCGATGCTTCTAACCCTTATTGAACTCTTAACCATCTTCGGGAACTCATTCCCCTCGCATCTCGTCCTTCGATTCGTAGTAGGTGATCGTAATCAACATGAGTTATAAATCAAGCTTACGTGTAGCGTAATAGGTAACTTTAATTAGAAAGGTTTCGAATATCTAAAACTGTAAGCCAATAGTTCTAATCGCAATATTATGACATCATACACAATGTGTTATGACTCTATGTGAGTCTAACCCTGAGGTTCAAACATTAATCATAAAGGTTCTCATCATGCAATAACTGGTGATAACCAAGAAATCTGCAATGAGGCTTAGCTAATTACGCGCTAGTTATCCGATTACATAAGTCGCACTCGTCGCTACGAGCAACGACTCACGTGATCTATTATCAAATAAGGCACTAGTCGATTCGGTGTTCCGTCTCGCGTGAACAACATGAATGAAACACTATGCCCGTGTCACTAACTCGGGTGTGACACTCTTCTTTAAATCTCATTGCATAACTCTCATTGAATTCCCGTGTCTCTTCAAATGACATTTGATTTGGCTCTTCACTATGGCCATAGTGAAATACAACTGAGTTTCTAGCTTCTATTGTTCTTCTCGTAACAGTGATCATGCATTCTTAACGTATCTAAGTTCGTTGAGATATCTAATCAATCAATAAAGCATAAAACTTGAATGTAAGCATCAGTACATTCGCATGAAATGTGAACTTTTCAACGTTTGAAAATTATTACCATCTTCTTTCTTGTTGAGCATGACGATGTGATGAAGTGCTGAGCTTTTGTCGACCGACACTTTTATATTAATATCCAAACTAAGGCTAATAGATAACTCTTGGGTTCAGAGCAAACGAACTGCTCTGATACCACTCTGTCACGACCGACCCTAATTAAGGATAACTAAGCCGGGAAACCGTGACTAAGGGAGGGAGATTAGAATCGGGGATAGAAAGGGGTAAAAATATAATGAAGGATCGAACTTAATCATTGACAGTGAAGGGGACATTTATGATATAACTTATGTTTAGCTACAAAGATTCAAATAACTAGTAAGTTCGGATGAATCCGACTTAATTCAAAAGGGTTTATTACTGAAGAATACGCAGCGAAAATAATAATCTGATTACATGTATGAAGACATGTATCCAAGAGTTCATTTAATCAACTTATGACAAAAGCTCCACTCGTCACTTCATCTTCATCAGCCACTGCTCAACCTGCACATTTAGAAATATATGCAGGGCTGAGCACAAGAGCACTCAGTGGGCACGTATGCCTAAGTATAAAAATACATGCTTCAAAACTGTAAATTGTCATGCCATCATAAACAGTACAGCAAGGGAGTTTTAGCTAAATAGGCCCAAGCTTACTAAATTCATTTGTGATTCTTAAAGTTCGACTGATCAGTCTAAGTTCTTTTGTAATCTATCATATCTGAAACTGTGTGCCGGAGAGGTGGCCACCTCTCACGGACACTCGACCGGCCAACCCGCTAGATGACTCACGGTCCCTCGTGTACACTAGTCAAGGCAGGATAGCTATCAACTGCTCAAGACCCGAATTCGATTACATCATTGGCAAAGCCAAAGCAGATAGATATCATACTGAAATTGAAACATTTTATGGCAAGACAATACTTGAATTAACTTCTATTCAAAGATTTTGTCAAGAAAATAACTTGTTCAACTGTAATATGAAACGCAATTGATAGATATATAAAACTGAAATTGACATTTAAATCATCTCATGCATTCATTCGTATAAGAGGCCTACGACACGCAGGGGATCTCTATATACGTAGTAAAAGTAATGCCCACCTGGTAGTGGAGACTCGCGACTAAGCCTTAAACTCTTGCGTTCAACCTTGATTCGAAAAGAAATAACGCAAGGTCTTAGTCCGAGGAAAAATTCTCAAATAATTGAGGATGCGTAGTAATTATGCATGGCTCATATTCCTTTTTTTTTTAGACTGAGATAATACTAGGGAAACTTTATCACTAATCTTTGTTATTAATAGCAATTAAACCAATTAGGTTTCGTCTCATGAAGTCAAGTAATCTACTAAATTGATTTGTTCTTATTAGGGTGTTCTGTACGTGCCAATTAATAATTAATCTCCCTTCGTGTAAGCCAGGGAGAAGGAAAAAAAAAACTCAAAGATTCAAACACCCTAAATTCTTCTCTCTCTCTCGCGATCTGCTCTGTCTCTTCGCTCTCTGTTCTGAAAGTCAGCTCTGGCTTCTAAGTCAGCTCTGACTGAAATTAGCTCTGTGGCGTAGTGATTCCTCTGGCGAGGAATGATTCCTCTGGCGAGGTGATCCCTCTGGCGAGGTGATTCCTCTGGCGAGGTGATCCTTCTGGCGAGGTGATCCCTCTGGCGAGGTTATCCCTCTGGCGAGACCATTCCTCTGGTCTGGCATTTTTCTCCGCCCTAGCGCCCGTGATTTCTCTGCTCTGGCTCCCGTGATTCCTCTGCTCTGGCTGCCAGTGATTCCTCTGCTCTGGCGCCAGCGATTCCTCTGCTCTGGCACCCGTGATTCCTCTGCTCTGGCTGCCAGTGATTCCTCTGCTCTGGCTGCCAGAGATTCCTCTGGCCATTCCTCTGGCCATTCCTCTGCTCTGGGAAGAGCGACGGGGACTCCAGTTTCCAAAACCAGAATTCTCCATCCTTATCTCGCCTTGATTCTCACTCGTATACAGACCTTAATCTCTACCTATGTGAGCATGTTGTGTTTTAATCTCGTTCGTCTACGTTTAAAGCTAAAGTTCTCGTCGTTCATCAAAGTTTTAAGTCGTCGGTTCTACCGAAAAAGTGACTTAACATGCTTTTTGTTCGTTCTTATCTAGAGCCTAAAACATGCTTTCTACGAGTGTGTGATTCATGCCGAAAGAAGTAGCAACAGAGGTCAAGAGTTACCTTGCTGTCGCGTGCTTTGATCGGGTGAAGGCGATGGTTTCTTTCTCGCTTTTACGAGCGTCGAGGTGCAAACTGAAATGAAAAGGCTGCTGTTCTTAGGCTGAAATCAGATGGAAAGAAACATGGCGAGGGGAGGAAAGATCAAAGCCGAGTCTTACCTTGAACGTGCAGCAAGGGTCTCGGTCTACTCCTCTCCGTGCAAGGCGTCGAGAGAGAATGGAGCTCTGCTGTGGCTGCTGAATTGAAAGTGCCGAAGAGAGAAAGGATGGCACAAGGGTTGAAGGGTGAGTTTAAATAGGAGCTCGGCTGATTGCACTTGAGTGCCTAGGGTGAGGGCATTGGCTTGTAGCCCTGCCTAGCGTGGAGTAGGGGAGGCTGTTCGGCTGCTCGGCCAATGGAGGGGCTACTGCTGCTGCTGCCATGCTGAGCTCGGCAGGCGTGGAGGTGGAGTGTGCAGCTGGTGAGGCGTGGGAGTCCTTTCGGCTGCCCAGCCAATGGAAGGAGTTGCAGCGCCTTTTTCCACCTTCTTCCTCACTTTTCCTTACATGTGGCGGCCGTAGAGAGGTGTAGGGTGGGCGGTGATGTGATCTAAATAAAAGATCTACTAAAACCCCTCAGTGTTGGTTTCACTGTATTAGAAATATTGGTTTCGTGTTTCTGTAAGATCGATAAATGTTAAATTAAATCCGTAGATTTAATTCGTTCGTCATTCTAATACTTAAATTAAATCCGTAGATTTAATTAGCTGCGAAGTCTCATTCAAATACTCAAATTAAATCCGTAGATTTAATTAGCTTCAAAGTCGGAAATAATCCACGACTTAAGCAACAATGTGAAATAAACTCCATCATGATAAATAACACAACTTAGCTAAGTTGGTTATAACTTCGAGTAATAATAATTCATCTACTCAAAGATTCTCATCGCGGTCTTAAATACGCAAAAATAAATAAATGCATACTGCTAGTGTAGTGATTCTGTCTCCAAAATACGTAATTCAGAAACATAGTTAAAAACATAAAGCTCTTCATGTACTGGCAGATAGATAAATAAGCACGCAAAAACTGAAATTAAATACTGATAAAAGAGCGGGTCGCTACACCTTTCTTTCTACATCCAAAGCATTCCATATCTTTGATGTCGTAAGCGGCTGACTTCCTTTCTCCGCTTCGATCTGTGGAATGTCTGGAGTTCTCTTCTCTTTCTTTTCCTTTGTAGTGCTGCTTGTGGAACCTTCTGTACTTCCAGAACTTGGACTCCATCTTGTTAAATCTGTCAGTCAACAAGGCATATTGACTGAAGAAGTCCTCTGGGTTGAGTTCCGTTGGCTCCTTAATCTGCTTCTTGCCTTCTCTGGTTTAGGCCTTCAGTGCAACTCCTCTTGAGGTTGATGGACCATCTTCGTTTGATCCTCCAGCCTTTTTGTTACCAAGATTTCTCAGAAGGTCGAACTCATTTGCCATGAGATCGGAGAAAAGCTTGTTTGTCGGGAGCTGACTGAATCCTGGCTTATGCTGATGAACGACTGAGTATATCTGCCATTCTCCACGTGGCAGTGCTCGAAGAATCTTCAGGTTGATTTCTCGTTGAGTGTATTTGTCTTTGGAAATGGATTGAACTTCATTCAAGATGAGATTGAATCTTTGTTCCATTTCCTCGACAGATTCATTCTTGAGCATGAGGAAGGAGTCGAACTTCTGGCAAGCTATTGATAGCTTATTCTCCTTGATTTCCTCGGAACCTACGCACATTCTTTCTAGAATGTCCCACATCTCCTTCGTTGTTCCGCATTTGATGGTCTTCATGACATGCTTGTCAGGAACGGTGCCAGAGATGATGCTTTTGGCGAGGTTGTCTAACTCATCTTGCTTCCTTTCTTCTGTGGTGAAGTCTGCCTTTGACTTGGGCTGGACCTCATCGTAAGGATCCTGATGGAGATCATTAGGAATCCTTTTGACAGTTTCAGTGATGGTGATTGGTCCGCTGGTGATGACTTCCCACATTCGGCAATGTTGGGCGGTAAGGAAGCTTTCAAGCCGAAACTTCCATATGTCGTATTTTTCAATACTAAACATAGGTAGAGAAGATAATCTGATGTGGTTAGTCTCCATCAAAAAAGAGAGAACAGATAACAGCAGATAGAGCAAATAGCAAGCACAAAAAGAAAGAGTAAAGCTTTTTCGAGACCTTTAAGAAAAAGGATCTAGTTCAAATAGAACCTAGTCAGATGCAGATAGTTCTTGCGAACAACCTGCTCTGATACCAATTGTTAGGTCCAGGGGGTCTCGAATAGGTGTATGGGGGGGGGGAATACACCTATAGGCTATTTTTACAACAATCTACTGACCTCAATCAGAGGGATCTCAGTCAGAGATCAAAACGAAACTTTACATGCAAACAAGGACTCCTGTTTTACTGAAATCAGTTTTGACCAACAGGGTTGACGACTGATACTGAAAGCTCTTCAGTAATGAGTTATCAGTTAAGTTGCTGGAACTTAACTGATTCAAGTAAGGGCTTCAGTCGTGTTTGCTAAGATAGAGATGATATCACTCTTCCTTACTATCAGAGGATAGTTCAGTCAGATAGATATCATACGCAGCGGAAATTAAACTTAGTTTTGTAATAGCCTCGGTGGAGCAAGTTGTTGGATTAAGGTTTCTCTTTGCTATTAGTTAGTGTTCAGTTTTATCAATAGAAATAGCACAAGTAAGAATGTAAAACTGAAAGCTGTAAATAACACAGAGACTTTTACGTTGTTCGGAAAAACCATTTCCTACATCCACGGCTAGTTGATCAGACCAACAATCCACTCCGCAAGTGCTTCATTGGTGCACTGCAAACCGTACCTGTGTGCTTGCCTGGTGCACACAACCGTAAACTGAAGAAAACCCTTCTTCAGCACCCACACACCTCGCGTAGGATTTCCCTGCTAAGCACACCTCGTGCTCAGACTGTTGGATTTGTATACTGAAAGCAAGAACGTTTTATGCTTGTATACAATGTTTCCTAAGTTCACTATCTAATCTCCTATCTGATTGTGTTCATGATTGCATATGTATGTTCTTTATCTCTATATAAGAAGATTATATGGTGTGTTGTAGATCACAGAAGACCATATAATTGGAATAACCTTAAGAGATATAATATGATCACAGCCGAAATAACTCTAGGACAAGTTATTGGTTTAGGCTGCAGTATAGATGGAAGTAGTTTGTCTTGGCTACTTGTCTATACTGGTACGTCATTACGTATTGATAGGACCACAGTTGAGATGTATTCTTCTATCTGACTTAAGTGAAGAATCAAGATCTCGGTGACTTATAAGATCTTAATACTAATAAGTATTCAGATATATATGTTAATTCGTATATCACTTTGACTTATTATGGATGAAAGTTATATACTAACTCGAGTACTCTGTATCTTGGGTGATAGCGGTTAATATATGATATTTGATTATCTGTATTAGTACCCGTATCCGGTATAGGATAATGACATCCCCTTAAGGAGCTCAATAAGGTTTATTGCGCTAAACCCTGCAGGTTGATTAAGTTCAGGCGCAATAATAAAGTTTGAGTGGTACTGCTTAAGGATTTATAAAGAGATTAATTAATTGAAGCTGTCAGAGCTCTAATTAATTAATGGATGTCGGATATTTTAAATACGGAGATTTAATAAGTCTAAATACAAGCCCCCCGACTCATCACCGGCAATAAAGGGGTAAGTCAGTATCGGTTCTCTAGTGGAATGAACTGATATTTATAAATTAATTATGGTCTGGGCTGACCATAGATAAATTAATTTATTTGAGGCCCATCTTTATTCCTTGTATCTGGTCCCTGGACTGGCCCAATGTCTCCTAGCCCTAGAAGGAGAGAAAAACGCCTCCTACACTAATTCTGTGCCCACACGTATTTAATTTTAATTAAATACAGCTGTCAGATCTCAGGAAAACATACTGATAAAATATTAGGGTTTTGAGAACTGTGAGGCGCAGGGAAGAAAAATGTGTGGGGCTTATTTCTCTCTTGGGACTTTCATAGATCGTTGTCCATCCAACGGTGAAAGCTGAGCGGGATACAGTCGAGAAGATCAGAGCTGGAGTCAGATTTTCGCAGGAAACCAAGTTCTGGCAGTCTCCGTAAAACGGCCATAACTTCCTCCACAGAACTCCGATTCCGACGAAGCAGGCGGCCACGGAAAGCTCTCTCGAAGACGAAGAAGTCGTATTTCTGAGAGAAATACGATTTGAGGACGTTTGAGGCTTCAAACGAAGGCTTGAAGCTGACTGGTCTGTTCAGATGCGAATCTGCGAATTCTTCTGAATTCTTCAGGTATTTCTGAGCTCTAACGTGCAGCTGTTAAATTCATAGGAGCATGTTAGGGATTAATCGTTGTATGATAAATTAATAATATTCCAAAAAACGATCATCGGGCAAACGGAACGTTAATTCAGTTTAATATTCCTTCAATTGGTATCAGAGCCCAGGATTAATTTCTTGGCTCTATTATTAATTCATGTACGATTAATAATGTGCGTTGTTTTTACTGATGCTGTTCTTCGTGGTCTGTTGATTCGTGGGATACGTCGTTTTGACGTTGTAATCGTTTTTCACCACGAGAAAAAAATCCGTGGTTAGATTAGGATTTCAATTTGTTTTGTTTTTCCTTTGTAATCTGTAATTGTTGGAAATCGAGACGAGAACGACGACGAATCAACATTGAAGAACGGAGGTTGGCTGCGTACGGGACCGGGCAGATGGGGCTGCGGGCGCCGAGGGGCTGCGCGCGCGCGGGTGCTCGCACGCCGTGCACAGCGTGCCCAGTCAGGCGCCGCGCGGCCGCTGCTACTCTCGGTGCTGGATGCTGTGCGAGAAGGTGGGCTGGTGGCGAGGCAAGGCTGGACGGGGGCGAGCAGGGGCTGTGCGCACCCAGGGCTGCGCGTGCGCGCTTTGCGCGCTGCGCGCCCGGCGGGCGTCGCGCGGCCGCTGCTGCCTGTGCGCCGAGACCGCCGAGACCAGGTGCCCAGGCTGCTGCTGCTGCTGCTGCTCGCGCCAGGAGGCTGCTGCCGCACCGGAGGGCTGCTGCTCGCGCAGGGCTACTGCGCCGGGCTGCCGCGCCGGGCAGCTGCTCCTCGCCGGGGCTGTGCGCCTGCTGTGGCTGGTGCCGAGGGCTGCTCTAGCTGCTATCAAGAGCAGGTGGCGGCGCCGCCTAGGGGGTCCCAAACCCTAGGTAGGCGCGAGTTTCTACAAACCCTAGGGGGGCCAAACCCTAAATTCAAAGACGAGCCTGATAAGGACGTTTCGGGCCGAGTTTACGTTTTTTGAGTTTTATTTTTATTTCTTTTCTGTTCTTTGTAATAGATTAGAAATATGGGGTTCCACGAATGGGTCACGAAGAACTTTATTGTTTTAATTCTGTTCTTTGCATGTCGTGGTGTTAATCCTTTATGCTCTTTGCATGCTGTTTTTGTCTTTGCTTGTTAATATGTGTTTATTAACTGCGCTTAGACAAGCATGCTAGGTTTATCGTTTTCTTAAGCATGTTTTAGAATTCTGAGCATGTTTTACATGTTGCGTTCTAGATGAGCATGTTTAGGATTATGTGTTGAGCATGATCAAACCTTTTGAATTAAAAAGACTAAGTTGTTGATAATTTTATGGATGATTAAAAATTATTTAAATTTCCACAAACGGTCTCAAGACAAAGTGATTGAGAATATGAGTAAACGACCACCCTAACGTGGCATACTTCATATTTGATTTCACAAGTTTGTTAAGTTGAGATTTCTATTAAAAATATTTAAATCCATTTAAGTAATGAGAGTTATGCGGTAAACGACCACCCTAACGTGGCTTACTCGTATGATTTTCATAAGTACTATAGAGGATGGATTTTAAATAAGATAACTAAGAAATTAAATTGAATGCGGCATGGTCCTAGTGAGTATGTCAAATTCAAGAATTTAATTTCAAAGTTAGATTGTGGTTATTACTAAATAATTTTTATTCTTAAAATTATGTAGACCTCCACATGCGGTCTCAAGACAAAGTGTTTGAGAATATGAGTAAACGACCACCCTAACGTGGCTTACTTCATATTTGATTTCACAAGTTTGTTAAGTTGAGATTTCTATTAAAAATATTTAAATCCATTTAAGTAGTGGGAGTTATGCGGTAAACGACCACCCTAACGTGGCTTACTCGTATGATTTTCATAAGTACTTTAGAGGATGGATTTTAAATAAGATAGCCAAGAGATTAAATTGAAAGCGGTATGGTCCTAGTGAGTATGCTAATTTCAAGAATTTAATCATCAAGGTTAAATTGTGGTTATTGTTTAGATATCATTTCAAGTACAATGTACAACTCCCCAACGGAGTCCCTTCTTGAATATGATATGGTCTGGTTTAAGTCCAACAATTAATTTCCTTTGTCAAAAGGTCAAGTTGACATGGATGGAAATTAAACGACTAGGTAAATAGTCTGGTTGAGGAATTCATGTGTAAACGACCACCCTAACGTGGCTTACTCGTGAGATTTCTTGGGCAGTTGGAGGTTTCGTTAATATTGTTTTATCAAAAGGTTACAATATTATTGTTACGAATTATGTGCTTTATGTTCGTTACTTTCAGATATGTCTATGTCTTTTATTGTTTATTTATTCTTGCACAAAGTCTTTTAACCGGTCCACATATATAAAATGGAAACGCAGTTTTGGATTTTTATCTTTATCACAAACTAAACACATATTTTGTGTTGCTTACTACTCGACGTTCTATTTGTTCGAACAATGAGACAACTGATGGGAAAAAGAAACTGCATAAAAGGTGGCATGTGACTAATAATGTGGCTATATGCTTTATTATGAGAATAATGTCACAAACCTTGTAGCTCCAACATCAGGGCATGGACGATGCTATTAGCATCATGCTGAATCTCAAGAAAGTGTTCGGAGAGTCGGACTGAGCTGCTCATTTAAATTTGATGAGAGTAATCTTGTTATTTTTATGAGTGAGCACAGCTCAATGCACGAGCATGTCATGCAAATTTTGACGGACTTGACTTGCTCAGTGGGAGTATCGACGGTGAGGCAAAAGTCGATGGTATCCTGAACTCTTTTCCCAAGTCTTTTAATTAAGAACTTCCGCCTCAACGCTGTTATGAGCAAGAAAGTTAATACTCTTTTTGAGTTGTTGAATGCTCTAGTTACAGCTAAGGAAGTTGTGGGAAAGAGATGTGCAAGAACTTGTTATTGCCAAAGGAGAGCCATCTTCTTCGTCGAATGACGGGAAGAAGAAGGGTCCAAGGGGCAAGAAAGACAAGGGAAATAGTGGGAGTAGTGGTGTGATAAGATTGAGTATTGGAAATTTCTTCTTTCAATACTCAAGGCAAAGGGTTAAGGTACTTCACTTGCTATAGTAACTGAGACATGTCAGCTCGTTTTCTACTCAGTTGTGAGTAGTGGATAACGAGAGAAACTGATAATGATTGTTGCACCTTGCATGGCTTTTAGGCTGACAAGGAAGCTGAGAAGTGATGAGATGATTGTCTTCATAGGCAACGTGACTAGAGTCGCAGTTGTTGCAATTGGAGACTTGTCTTTAAGTACTAAAGACATAGTTTAGTTTTTTAGAGTTCCTTATCATGTTCCAAAAATTTTGAATAGATGGATCTTATGTCATTTTTGATAGTGGTGTTTCTATCATAAGAAATGACAAAATTGTCTATTCTGGTATTTTGAACATCTCTCTTCATACTATAACTTGTCTACAAAATACCTTTATATTGCATTTACATCATCGAACAAAAGAAAGAGAAAAGTTAAGGCTAATCTCTCATGAGGATCTTACACATATATTGATACCCTAGATTAGGTCACATCTATCTTAACAGGATCCAAAGGCTCTTGTCTAAATAGTACATTGGATTCAGTCCAGGTTGTACCATTTGGAACCTGCGAATCCTGTATAGAGGAAAAGATGGAGACCGGGTCATTCATGACAAAGGGGATAAAAGGCCAATAATGTGTTAGGAATGATCTTTTCTGATTCATTATCAGAGTTTGGGATTCCAACCCAGTTTACTACACCGTGTAATCCCTATATAAGATGGTGTAGTGGAGAGAAGAAATAGGTCACTCTTGGATAAATATGTTTGATGATGAGTTATGCATCTTTGCAATTAGTTCTAAAGAATCAGAAGGTGGTTATTAGCAATGACACACGATTCTTAGAAGTGGACTATGGGAATAATCACTAATCCAAGTCAGATAGTGTGCTTCAAGAAATTGAAGACATTAGACAGGCGATTCCATCACCCAAGCCAAGTGTGCAAGAGTTTTGTACCAGAAGACACTGCACGCACTGTTGACACACATGTGCCACCACAGATCCATTGTAGTGGGAGGGTTGTGGGATAACCCGATCGATTTATGTTCTTGGGAGAATCTTTGGATTCAGTCCCTGGTAGTGAATATAAGAGAATCGACCCAGATATCTACTTGGAATTAGCGGGAGACGAGAATGTAGATTCTTGGCACACCTCAATGGAGCAATCCATTAAGAATATGGGTGTATACTAGAAAATCTTGCTACCAGGAGGCAGTCATGCCTTAGGTTGTAAGTGAGTATACAAGGTAATGACAGGCCCGAATGAGCAAGGTCGTAGCTTCCGAAGCTAGACTGGCGGCGAAAGGTTATGCCCAGTGTAAGGGTATAGGTTATGATGATATTTTCGCCAGTGCCATGCTCAGAACATTCGGATCATTTTACCCATAGCAGCTCACTTAAACCATCGAGGTTACGTGAGAGAGGGAGAGAAGCATCTCGTGTCAATCGCTCTCGTGTCATCGGTGATGTGGTTTATCTTGCATTTTATGTAGATAATATCCTCCTAATTGGCGACAATATGGAGCTATTGTCAAGACATAAAGTAATGGTTATCCGAACAGTCTCATATGAAAGACTAAGGAGGTACAGTATACATCTTTGTGATCAAAGTTATAAGGGATCACTAGAAAAGGATGTTGGGCTTATCTCGAGTGTCTTACATTGATACTGAGAATACTCGTTGTAGTATGAATACCGCCAAGAAAGGATTGCTACCTTTTAGATATGGCATTCCTTTATCTATATAGACTATGTCTTAAGATGCCTTTTAAGGTTGAGGAAATGAAGGCAGTATTCTACGTTTCCGCAGTAGATAGCTTCATGTATGGATTACTATGTACGAGATCTTATATTTGCTATGCAGTTAGCATGATTGTAAGATATCTGTATATTCCTAGTTAAGGATACTGAACTGTGGTAAAATTATATTCTCAAGTCCATGACTAGAGAATAAGGATCGTTTACTAGTTAGACAGTTTAGTTCCTTTTTGGATTGTATGATTTCGGATTTCCAGGCTGACCGGAACAAAGAATAATTACCTCGAGCTATGTGTTTTTTCTTGGGAGGTAAAACCTTTTGGTTTGACCACTACCTCCAGGATCTAAGGGTAATTCCTAGTTTGCGTGGGAGCATCACCTTCGTGATACCTCAAGTGCAGTTGCGAACTCTAAGGAATCCAAGAACCACAAGGGGTTAAACACATGGAGAGTAAGTACCAAGTTATACGATTATTCGTAAATCGAGGTTTTTGTGCTCAAAGAAAAAATTCTCACATATTGGAGAAACCTACTGATCTTTCACAAAAGGCTTATCGCAAATGGTCATTGAAAGATGGGAATGCGATTGATGCCAGATTGATGCCACCCACTTAGGAAACTTTAAGTATAAGTGGGAGAAGTGTTAGGTGATTGGTAAATAGACGCATTGTATACTAAAAGTTTGCTTTAGTATAAGTGGGAGATTGTTGGATTTGTATACTGAAAGCAAGAACGTTTTATGCTTGTATACAATGTTTCCTAAGTTCACTATCTAATCTCCTATCTGATTGTGTTCATGATTGCATATGTATGTTCTTTATCTCTATATAAGAAGATTATATGGTGTGTTGTAGATCACAGAAGACCATATAATTGGAATAACTTTAAGAGATATAATATGATCACAGCCGAAATAACTCTAGGACAAGTTATTGGTTTAGGCTGCAGTATAGATGGAAGTAGTTTGTCTTGGCTACTTGTCTATACTGGTACGTCATTACATATTGATAGGACCACAGTTGAGATGTATTCTTCTATCTGACTTAAGTGAAGAATCAAAATCTCGGTGACTTATAAGATCTCAATACTAATAAGTATTCAGATATATATGTTAATTCGTATATCACTTTGACTTACTATGGGTGAAAGTTATATACTAACTCGAGTACTCTGTATCTTGGGTGATAGCGGTTAATATATGATATTTGATTATCTGTATTAGTACCCGTATCCGGTATAGGATAATGACATCCCCTTAAGGAGCTCAATAAGGTTTATTGCGCTAAACCCTGCAGGTTGATTAAGTTCAGGCGCAATAATAAAGTTTGAGTGGTACTGCTTAAGGATTTATAAAGAGATTAATTAATTTAAGTTGTCATAGCTCTAATTAATTAATGGATGTCGGATATTTTAAATACGGAGATTTAATAAGTCTAAATACAAGCCCCCCGACTCATCACCGGCAATAAAGGGGTAAGTCAGTATCGGTTCTCTAGTGGAATGAACTGATATTTATAAATTAATTATGGTCTGGGCTGACCATAGATAAATTAATTTATTTGAGGCCCATCTTTATTCCTTGTATCTGGTCCCTGGACTGGCCCAATGTCTCCTAGCCCTAGAAGGAGAGAAAAACGCCTCCTACACTAATTCTGTGCCCACACGTATTTAATTTTAATTAAATACAGCTGTCAGCTCTCAAGAAAACATACTGATAAAATATTAGGGTTTTGAGAACTGTGAGGCGCAGGGAAGAAAAATGTGTGGGGCTTATTTCTCTCTTGGGACTTTCATAGATCGTTGTCCATCCAACGGTGAAAGCTGAGCGGGATACAGTCGAGAAGATCAGAGCTGGAGTCAGATTTTCGCAGGAAACCAAGTTCTGGCAGTCTCCGTAAAACGGCCATAACTTCCTCCACAGAACTCCGATTCAGACGAATCAGGCGGCCACGGAAAGCTCTCTCGAAGACGAAGAAGTCGTATTTCTGAGAGAAATACGATTTGAGGACGTTTGAGGCTTCAAACGAAGGCTTGAAGCTGACTGGTCTGTTCAGATGCGAATCTGCGAATTCTTCTGAATTCTTCAGGTATTTCTGAGCTCTAACGTGCAGCTGTTAAATTCATAGGAGCATGTTAGGGATTAATCGTTGTATGATAAATTAATAATATTCCAAGAAACGATCATCGGGCAAACGGAACGTTAATTCAGTTTAATATTCCTTCACAGACTTTTCACTCAGAGTTCAGAGTACCTTCTTGAACTCCGAACCACTCAAACACTCTTATGGGGGAGAGGTTTAAACGAGTGCCAACTATACTTACAAAGAACAAGTTCTTTGAAGCAAGTTTGACCTTTGGCTTCTGGGTAAACAGATAAATGCCTAGGGTCTAAGAGAATGTATGTAATCAGCAGTGACTGATTTTGGCTTTGGAATTCTCTTCTTCGATTCAAGCTTTGGGGAGGTTAAGCTTTAGGCTGAGTAGCAATTTCGGCAGAGCTTCAGCTTATGTCGTTGAATCGGTGAAGGTTGAAGTGATCCTCGAGCGCTATTTGTAGGAGAACTCTTGAATAGATCCGTTGGCGTAAATCATCCTCAAAATTTCTTCTGTTGGAGAGCAATTAGAATTTGGGCTGAGGCTTCAATCTTCGAGGTTCCTTGTCTGTGTGGAAACGACTCTCTTTGATGGACAGGAGATGTGACATCTCTGAAAAGTAACCACCAGATAGGAATGACATCTGCAGAGATAAGATATTCTGAGATCTCTGCATTTAATGCGGCTGTACTTGTGCGTACATGGCTTCCTCTGAACGTTGGAAGATCAGTCCTAGGAGGAATGTTCAACTGATACTTGACTTTAGTATCAGTCCATTGCGCGCATTAAATAATCAGTCTTCAACTGATTCTTCAACTGATACTTCTGTTGGTAACTGACATCTCTAGAGCAGAGAAGCGCCGGCATCAGAGAAGTAAAGCCCAGCGCTCAATAGTCAGAGAAATAAGTCAGAGCAGAGAAATCACCATTCCTCTGGCGATAGCCATTTCTCTGGTGAGGTCCGTTTCTCTGACGACAGCCGTTCCTCTGGCGAGAGCTGCGAATTTGGCAAGAGTGGGAGTATTTTCCAGAGCGCGCATCCAGCTGGAGAGTTGCCTTATTTTACACGATTCTATTACCTTTAGAATTCTACTTTGCATGGCAACTTCCATGGTGATCGAAGGAAATCTGAAAACTATAAATAGGTCCTCTTTTGACCTATTCAGGGACCCCAGCATTCATATTTCAGTTTTATAGATTTAGATTATTATTGCTTTCCAGTTTTTACAGCTTGGATTGGATTTCCACAAGATTGAAGATTCAAGCCGCTACAATTATTTTATTCAGAGTTTTATTTAATTCAGTTCTTTCAATTGCGTTCTCATTAATTATGTTTTTGCTTTCTTTTATTATGTTTGGCTAGTTCTTTTATCTGAACCTAGGGTTTGTACATAATTAGTTAAATATGTGTGCTTGATTTATTGGTATCAATTTGCCCTCCAACTTGTGATTCATGATTCCTGGTGCTTGATTTCTTGTGAATTACCTGATCAATAATTTACATGTTTAGCTGTTTAGTTTGAGTCTTGAATGTGATAATTGTTCAGCCGATTCAGGAATGCATGATATAGTGTTAGCCTTGAGTCTTGAATGCGACAGGTGAAGCTATAGGAAGCTATTCTTTATGTGTTATTTGGAGTTAATTTATTCCTTGGAGTCTTGAATGCGAAAAGGGGTTAATTAATCTACATTCATAGGTGTTCGTTAGAGAAGCTTGTGAATAATATAGTGATCTTTCATCAGGGTTGGATTAAAATTGGTAATTGAATCAATAGGTTTAATGCATGTGTTTGATTAACGATAGTACATCCCTAGGGTCAGAGTTTTCTTTATATTTGAGTTAGTTATCAATTTTTATATGCTCTTTAATTTTTATTTGGTTAATTTTAGTTCGTGATTCACCTTCGTTTTTATTTTACCTGTCTATGTTAGAGTCTATTTAGGAAATAGATAGAGTAATTTCGGTTTTACAGTCTCTGTGGATACGATACTCGATTGCTTATTATTTGCTACAATTGCCTGTGTTAGTTGCAGTTTTTGTTGCTAAGAAATTAGTGATCAGGCATCTTAATATTGGAGGAGTTATTTCTTATGATCAGAATGCCATCGAGAAGCACATTATTGAGCACTTTACCAATCTCTTTTCTCTGGATAATAGGCATATCGTGGAGATTGTAGAGCTGGAGGCTATTATTGATATGCGGGTTACTCATGATCAGAATCTTGATCTTACTGTTGTTCCTTCGGAGCTTGAAATTGCGGCGACGGTGATGGGTATGGAAGCAAATAGCGCGCCCGGTCCAGATGGTTTCTCGGGCACCTTTTTTCATCACTGCTTGAATATTGTTAAGTATGATGTCATTAGAGCGGTCCGGGGGTTCTTCTTGAATTCGTATCTCCCCAATGGCTGCAATGCCAGCACCATGGTGTTAATCCCTAAAACAGACACGATCTCCTCGGTCTCTAATCTCAGGCCAATTATTTTATTGAATTTCTTCTTCAAGATTATCTCCAAAATTTTGGCGGTCAGATTAAACAAAGTTGCTGCGGACACGGTCTCTCAGAATCAGTATGGGTTCATTAGCGGGAGTTCCATTCATGATTGCATCATGCTTGGATCCGAGGGGTTCAACTGTATGGACCATACTAATCAGGGATCTAATATGGCTTGCAAAATTGACATCAAAAAAGCCTTTGACACTATGAGCTGGGACTTCATTTTCAAGGTTCTTAAGGTGATGGGTTTTCAGGAGAAGTTCATCAGTTGGATTTCTATTATCTTTCACTCTGCAAGGATCTCCATTCTCTACAATGGCAGGCTCAGCGGTTATTTATCCTGCACCCGTGGTGTCAGGCAAGGGGATCCTCTCTCTCCCATTATCTTTGGCATTGCCGATGATGTGCTCAGTCATTTGTTAATTAATTGTGTTAACTCGAGACATCTTACCCCTATGAGCTTTAGTCGGAATGTGAATTTTCCTACTCATTTGCTTTATGCTGATGATGTGTTACTTTTCTGTAAAGCTTCTATCCGCAATGCGAAGAAGATTAAGCATATTCTGGAATATTATGAATCAATTTCCGGACAGGTCTGTAGTTTGGAGAAATCGCGGGTGTACTATGCGAAGGGTGTTACTACTCCTATGAAGCGTGGTATTAGTCAGGCCTTGAGTTTCACGCAGGGTGGAGATCGGGTGAACTACTTAGGTGCCCCCCTCTTTGTGGGGAGGCCGAAGGCGTCACATTTAGTTGCCATCAAGGATCGCATTGTGCAAAAGTTTTCTAGATGGGCGGGTCTTAATCTTTCTATGGCTGGACGTCTCTGTCTGGTCAAATCGGTCATTCAAAGTTCCATCATACACACTATGATGGTCTTCCATTGGCCGAAGTCCCTTCTTCATGATTTGGATCGCAGCTGCAGGAACTTTATTTGGACGGGAAAAATGGATTTAAAGCCTTCTTGTGCTGTGAATTGGGGTAAATGTTGCGCTATCAAAGAAGAGGGAGGTCTCGGAATTCACTCTTTTACTACTATGAATAAAAGCTATCTCATGAGGCTGGCTTGGAAGCTTATTAAAGGGGAGGAGTTTCCTCACAGGTTGATGAGGGTGAGGTACTTGGACGAGTTTGGTTATGCAAAAAAACATGTGGCAAATTCCTCGGTCTGGGTTGGCTTGAAACATGAAGTGGACGGTCTTGTGCAGCAATCCTTTGCGGCGATTGGGGACGGTACCAATACGTTATTTTGGACGGATGATTGGTTGGGATATAGGCTTTGTGATCGTCTCTCGGTTCCCTCTTTCCTCCATGATCTTCTCACGCACTCGGTGGCGGAATATTACTTTAATGATTGCTGGCATTTTTCTGGAAATTTCGTTATTAACTTCCCGGATATCGTTTGTGATATTCTTATTCTTCCGATGAACTCCGGATCGGATACTCGGTTTTGGAAACCTTCCCTTCGTGGCAATGTCACTTCGGCTCTGGCCTTTGCTAACAGCTGCCATAGATTTCCGAAAGTATCTTGGGGTAAGTGGATTTGGGATGCGGCGATTCCGGTGAGGAGATCGTTAGTGTGTTGGCGTATTATCCATGATAGGCTCCCGACTATGGATCGCTTGATTCGTCAAGGACTAATGGCTCCTAACGTGTAATACCCGGGCTTTTGATGACGTGTTTAATTGCTTAAGTTGAGTAATTAGGGTTTAGATCCCTTGTTTGATTTACTTTGTATAATGATGTGATGTGTTTTATGAAGTTTCTAGTTATTTTTGATGAAGTGATGTTGAGATGTTCTTTTAATGATGTGGGATTTTATATTCGTAATTGAGTTCGAGTGTTTGAATAATTAGAGATAATTATTTGAATGAGAACGATGAACTCGGAATTGAAATCTGAGTCCGTTTAGACGTTTTTGAAATTTTAGACTTTTGACGATGAATAGTAAAATACTGCTATTTCGTCTTTTTGTCGACTTTCAAAATCTTACGTGCACGTCGTCGAGAAATATTCTTAGTTTTTCGATACGAGTCCAACGACGAAAGTTTTTATTTTTGGACGATGAGTGAATAGTAAATCAGGATTTCTCGATAAACGAACCGAGCTCGTTTATCAGAATTTCGTGAACGAACATACGTTTTCTATAATTATATGGAATTACGAGTGTGATAAAAGTGAGTAGAGGTTGAGAGGGAGAGTAACGAAGAGTACGGGTAGTTAGTCGTTAAAACGAGACGAGACGAGACGAGATATTTAACGGCTTAATATCTAGGACTACCCTACCTAGACCACCCCCCTAAACCGCCTAAAGGCTTTTCCCTATAAATAGGCGGCTGTGGGTCAGCCCCACAGCCATCACTTTCACCTTTCTCACGCAAACACGCACACACACCAAGAACACCATTGAAGCTTCTTCAAGCTTTTGAGCTCCGATTCGAGCACCGAGACGAGCGCCGATCATCTTTTCGATCACATATCTAAGTAGGTAACATCTCTACCTACGTTTTGATGGTTTTCTTTTCAATTTTCGTCGACGTTGAAAAACATCGATTCTCGACTTTATTTTGAAACAACGATGGATCGTCGTGAGTTTTTAGTATGTTGTTCTTGGGTAGATGTCGAGCATGTTTAATGAAGGAGTTAAGATCGGTTCGAACCATAGCAAGGGAACCCAAGAGGGCAGCCCGGCTATGTTCTTCGTCGTCGTCACTTGTTCTTCGATTTTGTTAATCGATGTAACTTGATATATGTGTTTAGGAGCATGCTAGGATGATTATATGTTTAAATTGTATTTTTCCAAGCATGATAAGCTGTAGGTTTGGTCGAGCATGACTGAATATGTGTCGTGAGTTTTGAGCATTTCATGAGCTATGTAAATGTGTTGTCGAGTTCTTGACTGCCAAAGTTTGAAGTTCTTGGCAGCCAATTTCCGTGAGGTTGAAGATGATTCATATTAGGGTTTTCTTGAGTTTTGTGTTCTAAGTTTGAAGTTGAGCATGATAAGTTAAGTTTAAGGTTTTGAGGAGTGTTAGATCGAGAGAGAAGCATGAGTAGGATTTTTGTTGAGCATGATAAGTTAAGTTTAAGGTTTTGAGGAATGTTAGATCGAGAGAGAAGCATGAGTAGGATTTTTGTTGAGTCTGCTGCGTGTAAACCAGCTCTGCCGAGCATAGTCAGCTCTGGCAGTTGATGGATGTTGAGTCATCTCTGGCGTTCCAGCTCTGGCGTTCCAGCGGGTTCGTTCCAGCGGGTTCGTTCCAGCTCTGGCAGGCGATTCCTCTGGCAGTTGATTCCTCTGGCGAGTGAATCCTCTGGCGAGTGATTTCTCTGGCAGTTGATTCCTCTGGCGAGTGATTCCGCTGGCAGGCGATTCCTCTGGCGAGTGAATCCTCTGGCGAGTGATTCCTCTGGCTAGGCGATTTCTCTGGCTGGCGAGTCAGCTCTGGCTGACGAGTCCAGCTCTAACTTCCAAGTCAGCGTTAAGTGTTAAGTTTTATTTTCCTATTTGAGCTTAAGTATAGGATGTAAGTTTTCTGTTTAATGACCCTTCTTCTCATCGATTCTTCATAGCAATGAAGGTCTGGTTGGGAAGTGACGACGAGAGAGAGGGAGAGAGTGACGTTACCCTTTTTGCAGAGACGCAACGAGGTGGGCTTTTCTACGCTAAAATCAAGATGTTTACGCCACTACTAGAAAAACGCTCATAGATAACGGATTTTATCCGTTATCTATGAGCAAAAAAACCGTTGTGTATAGTGGTGTTATCTATGATACGTATCATAGACAACGGTTTAAAAACCGTTATGTATGTGAGAATAGATAACGGTACGAGACGCTCATACATAACGGTATGAAACCGTTATCTATAATGATTATACATAACGGTTTATACCGTTATGTATGAGGATTTTTCCGTTATGTTTTGTATTTTTTTTGTTTTTTTTCCTATCATAGTTAACAGTTTTTTTTCTATACATAACGGTATGAAACCGTTATCTATAATGATTATACATAACGGTTTATACCGTTATGTATGAGGATTTTTCCGTTATGTTTTGTATTTTTTTCTTTTTTTTCCTATCATAGTTAACAGTTTTTTTTCTATACATAACGGTATAAAACCGTTATCTATAATGCTTATACATAACGATTTATTACCGTTATGTATGAGGATTTTTCCGTTATGTTTTGTATTTTTTTTGTTTTTTTTCTATCATAGTTAACAGTTTTTTTTTACTTTTTACAACGGTTTTTACCGTTATCTTTGATAGAAATACATAACGATTTTTTTGTACTTTTTATACTGTTATGTATTTCAACTACAACTAACATATTTAATATTTTTTCTCGATTTTTATGTTATTTATCTCAAGAAATAAATAAATAACTTTAAAACAACAAAATGATAAAATCACCAATAACAATATTATATATCATCCAAAATATTCATACATTACCATCCAAAAGTATCAAGTACATATGATCATTGCATATTTCGATTCAAAATTGAAAATACCAACTATCTTATAGCTAAAACAAAAATCTATCATATTATGTGTTCTAGCACCAAGTCCTCATGAACTAGTTGACCTGCTATGATGAATTTGCAGCAACTAACTTAGGAGAGAACCCGACACACAAGCTCAACCTGCCAATAGAAAAATAATCCAAATAAAATATGTGAAATAAAAGAAAACTGGACAAGAAAAAGATAACAAACAATATGTTGACTTTTGTTTCACAGTGTCATTCATGACTCCCCGTTCCCTGCAACTTCAAGCAGCAGCAGCAATTAGATTTCCTTTACAAGATCCAAAATTGCAACAACAAAACCAAGGCAAAATCAGTTTCTTGCCCTGAATTTTAAAGTTTATGTTGCTAAAACAAAATGTAAAAGTTCAGGGGCTTCATAAAACTGAAAAAAACTAAGGGTCTAGTGAATTAGCAATCAAAACCTCAAGAGCCAAAATGAAATGAATATGACAAAATTACCATCTTCGGGTTTCTTCAATGTGCTTAGCTGTGTCTTTACTGCCATCCGTTTGACAGACTCAGCTGTAATTGATTCAACATTTCAGAGGAAAATAAAATTAAAGACGACATATAGTGCAGAGAGTGCTACACTAATATATAACAACGAAAATCCAGACACCAGCATGCAATTGATGTGGAAAGGATGCTCCTCCTTATGGCTAGTTTACACAGCAAGAATCTGACCATCAAGATATAAAAGTACAGAAGAATAACAAAAACAATACTCATTTATCCACAGCTTGAAATAGCATTAATCACACGAAAGAAAACTCTGCCTTATTGTTTTTTGTACAGATGGAGAACAAACAGTATAATAACACTCAAATCAATATTTCACCTTTAAACTGTCTTTTTTTCTTTGCCCTTCTCCTCTTTCTATCTGCCTTTGTTAGCTCAGTTTCTTCTTTGATGTCACCTTTACCAGAAAATACTTCTTCAGGAGCTAGCATAGCTGCATCAGACACGGCCAGAGGTGCCACCTACAAACAGAAAATGGTTAGAACTAATATGCTGCATAGAATAATTAATGCAGCTTTGCATCAGCATCGCCTCTGACTCGAGCAGCTTTGCACGAGCTTCCCGCTCCCCATCCCTAGCATCAATTGCTTTGGCAATGTCACCTTTAATTTTCAGCTGCGAAGTCTTTATTTGTTGAGAGTATAGTATGAGAAGAGGGAGAAAGCTGATATAAATCTAGTTTCACAACTGGTGTAATTACTAATTAGAATGTTTGATTACCTTGCCTGTAGCATCAAAAACCTTTGATTTAGCTTCCTTTGTCTTCTGCTCAAATTGGTTGTTTTGGTCTTCTATCCAATTTCTTAGCTTTATGTACATAAGAAGCAGAAGAGAATCTAGCTAGGTGAGGAATAAAAAGGAGTGGCATGTATAACTTAAAATGGAAAAGGTCCTAATCTATGATGAAAAATGATGTAATAACTGCATACATGATCTCTTGTAAGTGTAGTATTCTCATCTTTCAATCTTTTCAATTCTTCTTTCATTTTCTGCACAAGACAATAAAAATCAAAATAAAATAATTTGATTAATGTTTTCTTCAAGCCTAGGAATTGAAAGAAGAAAAATAAGCCTTCTGTGCTCCTCAGAATGGGAATACCAGAAAACGATTGGTTTTCAGCTATAACCTAGGAATTGTTGAGGACCTTTAGATGATGAAGACCACTTTTAAAATTTGAATTAATATTTTAATATCTGTCACATGGTGTTCTGTATGATTGAGATATAGAAAGGGCAAAATAGACCTGGATGTGATCCGCTCCTAATAGTCTTTGGTTGCACTTAAGGGCTTCATGTAGATATCTGAGAGCAACATGAACATTTCCCATGCCTTCTTCCATCATAGCTACATTTATGTAAGTAGCTGCTGTATTTGGGTGAGAAAGCCCACATGTGAAATGGAGAAGAAACAATGCACGGTTGACATATCTGTCCAAAGTCAAAAACAATTAATACTAAAGAATTTAGGTGATAAAGTATGACAGAGACAACTACAAGCACAGAATTTACAAATGAGATTCAGTTTCTAAACTGAATTTGCTATATTTGAAAGATATTGCACTATGGAAAACAAAGTTAAAGATCGAGACAAGAAAGAACAATCTAGAATCGTATCAACTCACTTCAGAGCCAATTCAATATGCTGAAGGCGATAATAAAATACTGATAGATCCCCATAGCTCTTCATTGTATCTAGATGGTCAAGCCCCAGCTCTATTTCATTGATATCCAATGCCTTCTGCTGATATATAGTCGCCTATACAACAGAATTTCCGATAACAATGAACTTGAGGAGTCATCATCCAACTGTACACACAATCAAGAAGACTGTAAGCACTAGCAGTTGTACGATGATAAGGACCGCAGACAGCTATCATCTTTGCCAGAGCCTTCAGTTTCACATAATGCAAATTCAATGTTGAGTCATGAAAACATGACTTAAATGATAATGTGGAGCACCAAATTATATTATATACCACTAAATTAATACCTTTGTTCCATAATTCACAGCATCTTCCAGCTAAATTGAAAAGAAAGAAAGCAGAAAAAATGTTCACTACTTAACACCAACTCATAAGATTAAAATGAAAATAACAAGAATAATGCAAAAAACAAAACAAAAAAGATTATTATCAATAAAAAAAGAACCTTCTCTCATCTTTGCTTGTAGTTCACGTAGAGTAGGTTCAATCAGCTCCCACCCCTCTGGTATCTTTACTCGGTTTGTCTTCACCTTTGGCATGGTTCCTGAAGCAAGACAAAGTGGAACAAAACAGAAATTTATTGGTATACAAATTAACCCAACAACTTTTTCAGTCTGTCTCACTTATTCACATAGATATCAAATTTATGGCTTGTTTTACTGATCTAGCAAACAAGTAAAGACAATACTCGTATCATTATCTCGGTAAGTTTAAGAAATTATTTATTAGGAAACGTGAGATGTTCTGTTTGAGGCTAAGACATTGGGTAGTGATTACAGATTGAGGCTAGAGCTTCTACTATCGTCTGTAGCATCAAACGATTAGTCTAATGACTAGTACATTACAGCTTTACAATTTGAACCAGCTGAAACATAGGATAACTGCAATATGATGAAGATTAATTACATAGATAACTAAACTGGAACATTTGAACTCAACCAGGAAAATGGTAAATGGAACCAAGCTCAAATCTTATGGATTTTCTGTATCACATTTATCTCTTATGAGCTAAAATGCTAACCGCAGACCATAGTTACTAAAAGCATCTGGAACAAAATACTAAGGACTCCTAGGCAGAAGGTATGGACATTCGCATTCAAACACAAGGCACGAGAAGAATGATAAAATTTGTTATAGACTATCAACAAGTACCAAGTCCGAGTGATATTATATCGATAGAATTATCTAAAACACAAACCGTGACAAGAAAGAAACAATAAAGGGTGAGAAAAAAAACTCAATAAATAGTTTAACTACCCAATACAAAATATAATGTTCATCAAATTGTCATCAACTTTTTGAGGAGGACCAAAATAAACAACATCAAGGTAGAACAATAAGCCGAAGAACAACCCAGAATATAAAAATAAAAATAAATTTATTGAATACTCGAGTGAAGTAATCTATTGATTTCAACCACTTATATAGCACGAATTTCAGAATATAAACCAAAACCAAATCCAAATCTCATAATTAGAGAGGGTTAAACAACCTACTTTTCAACACTCCGGAGCTAGTCTTGCAGCTTTACCCTCTTGTTCAGCAGAGAAGAGAGCATCGCCTTGGAATTATTGGAGCCTCTGAGCCCTAAATAACACTATCAAAGCGTCGAATTCAACGGGGAAATTGAAAAGGGAAATTAACAGAAAGGGGGAAAATGTTTCTTCCACAGCTTTCAATTAGGGTTTCAAATAGGGGAAAATTTAAAATTCAGAAATCAGTAATCGTTATTACCTTGTAACTCCATGTTCGTATCATACCTTGTAACTACATATCAAAAATGTACAATAGGTCGTCGACGGTTTCCGGCAAAGCAGCAGAGCGGCGGAGGCAGCCAGTAGATGGTTTCCGGCAGAGCAGCAGAGCAGCGGAGGCTTCGCGTTGATGGCTCTTCACGGCGGCGGTGACTTTGGACAGCAAGGGAAAGGCGACATGCGGAGTGGACATCTTGGTTGCCGGCGATTGGAATCGCAGATCTGGCGGAGATTGTGGCAGAGGGCGGCGGACAGCAGGAGATAATGATTTCCGGCTGAGTAGCAGTCCGACGAAGATTGTGGTGGAGGGCGGCGGGACGACCCGGCTGCTAGCTTCAGACGGCGGGACGCAACTTTGTTTTTCTTGGGGTGAAAATTGGTGAGGAAGAATATAACATATTCAGACATAATATAAGTTATTAAAAAATTAAAAAGAAATATTTATACATAACAATTTTCAAAGCGCTCATACGTAACGGTTTAATAAACCGTTATAAAAGATGATCATAGATAACGGTCGCTTAACGGTTTTGTAATACCGTTATGTATGCAACTAATAGATAACGCAAAAACATAACGCATTTGCTCAAACCGTTATCTATGCATTTAGACAACACTACATAGATAACGGATTTTCGCAAAACCGTTATCTATTCCTAAAAGTGCGCTTATACATAACGGTTTTTGAAAAAAACCGTTATCTATTCACTGTTATGTATGTAAACTTTTGTAGTAGTGCGCGTTTTGATTAATGATGTATGATGTATGATGTATAAAATATGATGTATGAAGTATGATGTATGATGTATGATGTATGATGTATGATGTATGATGTATGATTAAGATGGATGATAAATGCATTGATGTTTTATTTTCCTTTCAAAGCATGAACTTAAAATATATTTGAAGTTGTTGCATTGCCAAAATTATTTGATGTTAGTATGTTATCTATCTGTATGAGAAATGATATCGGTTCTACGCGAGGTAGAATTAGTGTACACGGTGGTCGTGAGTCATCTTTCAGGTTGGCCGATCACAGTGCTGCAGAGGGAGGCCTCCCTCTCAGTACATAAGATTAACAGATACGATACTTACTTGATGAGAAAAGTCTGCGCAGACAACTTTGAGAAATGAAAATGAGTTTAGCGAACATAAGGCCTATTAGATAAATCTCTTATGTTTTGCATATGAAATGGCAATGACAATATGTATGATGTTATATGCATGTGATGTTTTGGCATGTGTTCACTGAGTACTTTTGTACTCAGCCCTGCATATCTTTTTCAAAAATGTGCAGGTTGAGCCAGTGTGATGATGGTGCTGCATTGAGCGGAGTCACAGAGTTGTTAATAAATATGTAACCTGACTAGAATATGTCTTCATACATATGTCTAGCTACTTTTCTGCTGCAGAGTACTTTTAGTACTGTTATGTCGTACTTTAAGTTTAAGATGATGTTTTCTTTTGTTGATGTAATAACTTGATTAATGTATTAATTAAGTTTTATGTCTTCCTTGAGTAATGTTTTCAATTGAGTATTATTGAGTAATAATGACGAGTCTTATTAGAATGAGTAAGTTTTACGGTTTTAATTGACGCCCCTTTCTTCCCCTTCTTCTTTAACCCCATCCCTAGTCGTGGATCACTCGGCCTAGCTATCCATAGCTAGGGCGGGCTGCGACATAACGTTTGTTCGATCTGTTGGAAGAACGCGGAGTCGATATCTCACGTTTTTTGGAATTGTCAGGAGGTTCGTCCGATATGGGAGGATTTTTGGGGTTGGTTCGGGCAGACCATGCTGTTAGATTGTCTCGATATCACGAGTTTCCTTGCCATGGCCTGGAATGCTTCTTTCAGCTCGCTGCTTCATCGTCTGTGGAAGGTAGGCATTATTAGTCTACTTTGGATCATTTGGAATAGTCGTAACAATATTATTTTCGAAGACAAAGCCTTCTCAAAGATTGGGGTTTTAGCAACGCTCAAAACTTTCTTCAAATAGACAAATGAGGTTTCGAAACTTGGTTTCATGTCTAATGATTGGAAGGAATATCTCACGATTCGTGCTGTGGGGGTGAAACCCAGAAGTGCTCCGCCTCCTGATTACATCTCGGTCCATTGGTGGCCTCCGGATATCAACTGGATGAAAGTTAACACAGATGGGGCGACGGGTGCGCCGGGCCTCATCGCTGCTGGAGGTGTGTTTAGAGATCATACTGCTACGGTCTGCGGCTGCTTTCATGTTAAGGGAGGCTCTGGATTTGCCCTGGAAGCCGAGCTGTTGGCGGTTATCACGGCAATCGCCATTGCTTATTGTCGAGGTTGGAATCGCCTGTGGCTGGAGGCGGACTCCACCTATGTGGTTGAACTGCTCACGCGTCGTTCTTTAGATGTGCCTTAGCGCTTTATGGCATACTGGAAAGAGACGCTGAATCGTCTCAGGGAGATGGAGTTGAGGGTCTCCCATATTTACCGGGAGGGGAATGCGGCTGCTGACCTTATGGCGCACCCTTCTAGGACGGAAGGTTGGTGGTCGGGAGTAGTGGCCGACATTCAAGAAACTTTAAATTTGGATATGGCGACGCACAGCCGCTGGCGCCGTATTTGATGGAGATTTCGGCTCTGCTCGGGAATTCTGCATTTCTCTGCTCTGGCGCATTTCTCTGCTCTGGCAGCGGACTTCTCTGCTCTGGAGCACTTCTCTGCACTACTCTGGATTTCTGCATCTCTCTACTCTGGCGCATTTCTCTGCTCTGGCAGCGGACTTCTCTGCTCTGGAGCACTTCTCTGCTCTGGCAGCGGACTTCTCTGCACTACTCTGGAATTCTGCATTTCTCTGCTCTGGCGCATTTCTCTGCTCTGGCAGCGGACTTCTCTGCTCTGGAGCACTTCTCTGCTCTGGCAGCGGACTTCTCTGCCCTACTCTGGAATTCTGCTTTTCTCTGCTCTGGCGCATTTCTCTGCTCTGGCAGCGGACTTCTCTGCTCTGGAGCACTTCTCTGCTCTGGCAGCGGACTTCTCTGCACTAAAGCACTTCTCTGCTCTGGCGACAGAGCTATGCTTAAAACTTTGTTATGCTTTGTGAGGCGAGCAGTTCTGCGCGCTGGGTGTTGGGCGGAGTGTTTGGAGACATTGGCCGGTGTCTTCGGTGGGGTGGGCTGCGGTTTCGGTTCAGGTCTTTGGTCGAACGCCTGGTGGTCGGGTGGGTTAAGGTGGTGTCGGGCTTGTTGGGGAGCTCTGGCGACGGAGTATAACCGGCCGGATGGCTCCCTTTCTTTCGGTTGGGGTCTTGGTTTTTGGATAGCTACGGCGACGGCATATAACCGGCCGTTTAGCTCTCCTTTGTTTTTCGTTTTTTCTTTTGTGTTTGTTCACACGGCGACGATGTCTAACCGGCCGTGTGATTTTCTTTGGTTTGGCATTTAACGACGGCGTCTCACCGGCCTCTTGCCTGGTCTTTTCTGTTTGCGTTGGTGGAGAGCCAGGACTGTTTGGGGACGATGGTTAGGCCGGAGTTCCGGAAACTTTCCCTTCCGCTCTCCCCTTCTTTTACTTTAGTTCTTTAGACGGGTACTCTTTTTCCTTTTCTCGGTTTCCCCCCTTGGGGTTTTACGTGAAAAGGTTTTAATGAGGCTCGGCCCTTAGTCTGTTTTCTTGTGCTTTCAAGGGTTGTCTTAGGTTTTCTTCGTTTTCTATAAAATCTCAGTTTATATATAATCTACTTATATAGAGATAAAGGACATACATATGCAATCATGAACACAATCAGATAGGAGATTAAATAGTGAACACAGGAATCATTGTATACAAGTATAAAACGTTCTTGCTTTCAGTATACAAATCCAACAATCTCCCACTTATACTAAAGCAAACTTTTAGTATACAATGTGTCTATTTACTCAACTCCTAACACTTCTCCCACTTATACTTAAAGTTTCCTAAGTGGGTGGCATCAATCGTATTCCCATCCTTCAATGACCATTTGGGATAAGCCCTTTGTGAAAGGATTAGTTAGTTTCTCCAATACATGTTAATTCATTCTATGAGCACATAACCTCGATTTATGAATAATCGTATTACTTGGTACTTACTCTCCATGTGTTTGACCCCTTGTGGTTCTTGGATTCCTTAAAGTTTGCAACTGCACTTGAGTTATCACGAAGGTGATGCTCTCACTGCTAACTAGGAATCGCTCTTAGATCCTGGAGGTAGTGGTCAAACCATAACGGTTACCTCCCAAGGAAAACACATGGCTCGAGGTAATTTTTCTTTGTTCCGGTTAGCCTGGAAATCCGACTCCGCATAATCCAGTGTCCTTAACTAGGATTATACTGATATCTTACAACCATACTAACTGTATAGCAAATTTTAGGTCTCGTACATAGCAATCCATACATGAGGTCATCCATTGCGGAAACGTAGGATATTGCCTTCATTTCCTCAACCTCAACAGGCATCTTAAGACATAGTATTTAGATAAAGGAACGTCATATCTAAAAGGTAGCAATCCTTTCTTCGCGGTATTCATACTAAAACGAGCATTCACAGTATCAATGTAAGACACTCGAGATAAGCCCAACATCCTTTTCTAGTGATCCCTTATAACTTTGATCACAAAGATGCTCATTCGGGCCTGTCATTATCTTGTATACTCACTTACAACCTAAGGCTTTACTGCCTCCTGGTAGCAAGATTTTCTAGTATACACCCATATTCTTAATGGGTTGCTCCATTGAGGCGTGCCAGGAATCTACATTCTCGTCTCCCACTAATTCCAAGTAGATATCTGGGTTGATTCTCTTATATTCACTACCAGGGACTGAATCCAAAGATTCTCCCAAGAACATAAATCGATCGGGTTGTCCCACAACCCTCCCACTACAATGGATCTGTGGTGGCACATGTGTGTCAACAGTGCGTGCAGTGTCTTGTGGTACAAAACTCTTGCACACTTGGCTTGGGTGATGGAATCGCCTGTCTAATGTCTTCAATTTCTTGAAGCACACTATTTGACTTGGATTAGTGATTATTCCCATAGTCCACTTCTAAGAATCGTGTGTCATTGCTAATAACCACCTTCTGATTCTTTAGGACTAATTGCAAAGATGCATAACTCATCATTGAACAATTTTTTTTCGAAGAGTGACCTATTTCTTCTCTCCACTACACCGTCTTGTATGGGAATTACACAGTGTAGTAAACTGGGTTGGAATCCCATAAAATGAAAATAAATCAGAAAAGATCATTCCTAACACATTATTGGCCCTATATCCCCTTTGCCAGGAATGGCCCGGTCTCCATCTCTTCCTCTATACAGGATTCGCAGGTTCCAAATAGTACAACCTGGATTGAATCCAACGTACTATTTATACACGAACCTTTGGATCCTGTTAAGATAGATGTGACATAAACTAAGGTACCAATATGTGTAAGATCATCTTGAGAAATCAACCTTAACTTTTCTCTTTCTTTTGTTCAATGATGTACATGCAATATAAAGGTATTATGTAGACAAGCTATAGTATAAAGAGAGATGTTCAAAAAATACCAGAATAGACAACTTTGTCATTTCTTATGATAGAAACACCACTATCAAAAATGACAAAATATCCATCTATTCAAAATTTTGGAACATGATAAGAACTCTCAAAAACTAAACTATGTCTTTAGAACATAAAGACAAGTCTCCAATTGCAACAATTGCAACTCTTGTCGCGTTGCCTATGAAGACAACCATCTCATCACTTCTTAGCTTCCTTTCTACACCTTTCTTTCTACATCCAAAGCATTCCATATCTTTGATGTCGTAAGCGGCTGACTTCCTTTCTCCGCTTCGATCTGTGGAATGTCTGGAGTTCTCTTCTCTTTCTTTTCCTTTGTAGTGCTGCTTGTGGAACCTTCTGTACTTCCAGAACTTGGACTCCATCTTGTTAAATCTGTCAGTCAACAAGGCATATTGACTGAAGAAGTCCTCTGGGTTGAGTTCCGTTGGCTCCTTAATCTGCTTCTTGCCTTCTCTGGTTGAGGCCTTCAGTGCAACTCCTCTTGAGGTTGATGGACCATCTTCGTTTGATCCTCCAGCCTTTTTGTTACCAAGATTTCTCAGAAGGTCGAACTCATTTGCCATGAGATCGGAGAAAAGCTTGTTTGTCGGGAGCTGACTGAATCCTGGCTTATGCTGATGAACGACTGAGTATATCTGCCATTCTCCACGTGGCAGTGCTCGAAGAATCTTCAGGTTGATTTCTCGTTGAGTGTATTTGTCTTTGGAAATGGATTGAACTTCATTCAAGATGAGATTGAATCTTTGTTCCATTTCCTCGACAGATTCATTCTTGAGCATGAGGAAGGAGTCGAACTTCTGGCAAGCTATTGATAGCTTATTCTCCTTGATTTCCTCGGAACCTACGCACATTCTTTCTAGAATGTCCCACATCTCCTTCGTTGTTCCGCATTTGATGGTCTTCATGACATGCTTGTCAGGAACGGTGCCAGAGATGATGCTTTTGGCGAGGTTGTCTAACTCATCTTGCTTCCTTTCTTCTGTGGTGAAGTCTGCCTTTGACTTGGGCTGGACCTCATCGTAAGGATCCTGATGGAGATCATTAGGAATCCTTTTGACAGTTTCAGTGATGGTGATTGGTCCGCTGGTGATGACTTCCCACATTCGGCAATGTTGGGCGGTAAGGAAGCTTTCAAGCCGAAACTTCCATATGTCGTATTTTTCAATACTAAACATAGGTAGAGAAGATAATCTGATGTGATTAGTCTCCATCAAAAAAGAGAGAACAGATAACAGCAGATAGAGCAAATAGCAAGCACAAAAAGAAAGAGTAAAGCTTTTTCGAGACCTTTAAGAAAAAGGATCTAGTTCAAATAGAACCTAGTCAGATGCAGATAGTTCTTGCGAACAACCTGCTCTGATACCAATTGTTAGGTCTAGGGGGTCTCGAATAGGTGTATGGGGGGGGGAATACACCTATAGGCTATTTTTACAACAATCTACTGACCTCAATCAGAGGGATCTCAGTCAGAGATCAAAACGAAACTTTACATGCAAACAAGGACTCCTGTTTTACTGAAATCAGTTTTGACCAACAGGGTTGACGACTGATACTGAAAGCTCTTCAGTAATGAGTTATCAGTTAAGTTGCTGGAACTTAACTGATTCAAGTAAGGGCTTCAGTCGTGTTTGCTAAGATAGAGATGATATCACTCTTCCTTACTATCAGAGGATAGTTCAGTCAGATAGATATCATACGCAGCGGAAATTAAACTTAGTTTTGTAATAGCCTCGGTGGAGCAAGTTGTTGGATTAAGGTTTCTCTTTGCTATTAGTTAGTGTTCAGTTTTATCAATAGAAATAGCACAAGTAAGAATGTAAAACTGAAAGCTGTAAATAACACAGAGACTTTTACGTTGTTCGGAAAAACCATTTCCTACATCCACGGCTAGTTGATCAGACCAACAATCCAGTCCGCAAGTGCTTCATTGGTGCACTGCAAACCGTACCTGTGTGCTTGCCTGGTGCACACAACCGTAAACTGAAGAAAACCCTTCTTCAGCACCCACACACCTCGCGTAGGATTTCCCTGCTAAGCACACCTCGTGCTCAGACTGTTGGATTTGTATACTGAAAGCAAGAACGTTTTATGCTTGTATACAATGTTTCCTAAGTTCACTATCTAATCTCCTATCTGATTGTGTTCATGATTGCATATGTATGTTCTTTATCTCTATATAAGAAGATTATATGGTGTGTTGTAGATCACAGAAGACCATATAATTGGAATAACCTTAAGAGATATAATATGATCACAGCCGAAATAACTCTAGGACAAGTTATTGGTTTAGGCTGCAGTATAGATGGAAGTAGTTTGTCTTGGCTACTTGTCTATACTGGTACGTCATTACGTATTGATAGGACCACAGTTGAGATGTATTCTTCTATCTGACTTAAGTGAAGAATCAAGATCTCGGTGACTTATAAGATCTTAATACTAATAAGTATTCAGATATATATGTTAATTCGTATATCACTTTGACTTATTATGGATGAAAGTTATATACTAACTCGAGTACTCTGTATCTTGGGTGATAGCGGTTAATATATGATATTTGATTATCTGTATTAGTACCCGTATCCGGTATAGGATAATGACATCCCCTTAAGGAGCTCAATAAGGTTTATTGCGCTAAACCCTGCAGGTTGATTAAGTTCAGGCGCAATAATAAAGTTTGAGTGGTACTGCTTAAGGATTTATAAAGAGATTAATTAATTGAAGCTGTCAGAGCTCTAATTAATTAATGGATGTCGGATATTTTAAATACGGAGATTTAATAAGTCTAAATACAAGCCCCCCGACTCATCACCGGCAATAAAGGGGTAAGTCAGTATCGGTTCTCTAGTGGAATGAACTGATATTTATAAATTAATTATGGTCTGGGCTGACCATAGATAAATTAATTTATTTGAGGCCCATCTTTATTCCTTGTATCTGGTCCCTGGACTGGCCCAATGTCTCCTAGCCCTAGAAGGAGAGAAAAACGCCTCCTACACTAATTCTGTGCCCACACGTATTTAATTTTAATTAAATACAGCTGTCAGATCTCAGGAAAACATACTGATAAAATATTAGGGTTTTGAGAACTGTGAGGCGCAGGGAAGAAAAATGTGTGGGGCTTATTTCTCTCTTGGGACTTTCATAGATCGTTGTCCATCCAACGGTGAAAGCTGAGCGGGATACAGTCGAGAAGATCAGAGCTGGAGTCAGATTTTCGCAGGAAACCAAGTTCTGGCAGTCTCCGTAAAACGGCCATAACTTCCTCCACAGAACTCCGATTCCGACGAAGCAGGCGGCCACGGAAAGCTCTCTCGAAGACGAAGAAGTCGTATTTCTGAGAGAAATACGATTTGAGGACGTTTGAGGCTTCAAACGAAGGATTGAAGTTGACTGGTCTGTTCAGATGCGAATCTGCGAATTCTTCTGAATTCTTCAGGTATTTCTGAGCTCTAACGTGCAGCTGTTAAATTCATAGGAGCATGTTAGGGATTAATCGTTGTATGATAAATTAATAATATTCCAAGAAACGATCATCGGGCAAACGGAACGTTAATTCAGTTTAATATTCCTTCAATTGGTATCAGAGCCCAGGATTAATTTCTTGGCTCTATTATTAATTCATGTACGATTAATAATGTGCGTTGTTTTTACTGCTGCTGTTCTTCGTGGTCTGTTGATTCGTGGGATACGTCGTTTTGACGTTGTAATCGTTTTTCACCACGAGAAAAAAATCCGTGGTTTGATTAGGATTTCAATTTGTTTTGTTTTTCCTTTGTAATCTGTAATTGTTGGAAATCGAGACGAGAACGACGACGAATCAACATCGAAGAACGGAGGTTGGCTGCGTACGGGACCGGGCAGATGGGGCTGCGGGCGCCGAGGGGCTGCGCGCGCGCGGGTGCTCGCACGCCGTGCACAGCGTGCCCAGTCAGGCGCCGCGCGGCCGCTGCTACTCTCGGTGCTGGATGCTGTGCGAGAAGGTGGGCTGGTGGCGAGGCAAGGCTGGACGGGGGCGAGCAGGGGCTGTGCGCACCCAGGGCTGCGCGTGCGCGCTTTGCGCGCTGCGCGCCCGGCGGGCGTCGCGCGGCCGCTGCTGCCTGTGCGCCGAGACCGCCGAGACCAGGTGCCCAGGCTGCTGCTGCTGCTGCTCGCGCCAGGAGGCTGCTGCCGCACCGGAGGGCTGCTGCTCGCGCAGGGCTACTGCGTGCGCCGGGCTGCCGTGCCAGGCAGCTGCTCCTCGCCGGGGCTGTGCGCCTGCTGTGGCTGGTGCCGAGGGCTGCTCTAGCTGCTGTCAAGAGCAGGTGGCGGCGCCGCCTAGGGGGTCCCAAACCCTAGGTAGGCGCGAGTTTCTACAAACCCTAGGGGGGCCAAACCCTAAATTCAAAGACGAGCCTGATAAGGACGTTTCGGGCCGAGTTTACGTTTTTTGAGTTTTATTTTTATTTCTTTTCTGTTCTTTGTAATAGATTAGAAATATGGGGTTCCACGAATGGGTCACGAAGAACTTTATTGTTTTAATTCTGTTCTTTGCATGTCGTGGTGTTAATGCTTTATGCTCTTTGCATGCTGTTTTTATCTTTGCTTGTTAATATGTGTTTATTAACTGCGCTTAGACAAGCATGCTAGGTTTATCGTTTTCTTAAGCATGTTTTAGAATTCTGAGCATGTTTTACATGTTGCGTTCTAGATGAGCATGTTTAGGATTATGTGTTGAGCATGATCAAACCTTTTGAATTAAAAAGACTAAGTTGTTGATAATTTTATGGATGATTAAAAATTATTTAAATTTCCACAAACGGTCTCAAGACAAAGTGATTGAGAATATGAGTAAACGACCACCCTAACGTGGCATACTTCATATTTGATTTCACAAGTTTGTTAAGTTGAGATTTCTATTAAAAATATTTAAATCCATTTAAGTAATGAGAGTTATGCGGTAAACGACCACCCTAACGTGGCTTACTCGTATGATTTTCATAAGTACTATAGAGGATGGATTTTAAATAAGATAACTAAGAAATTAAATTGAATGCGGCATGGTCCTAGTGAGTATGTCAAATTCAAGAACTTAATTTCAAAGTTAGATTGTGGTTATTACTAAATAATTTTTATTCTTAAAATTATGTAGACCTCCACATGCGGTCTCAAGACAAAGTGTTTGAGAATATGAGTAAACGACCACCCTAACGTGGCTTACTTCATATTTGATTTCACAAGTTTGTTAAGTTGAGATTTCTATTAAAAATATTTAAATCCATTTAAGTAGTGGGAGTTATGCGGTAAACGACCACCCTAACGTGGCTTACTCGTATGATTTTCATAAGTACTTTAGAGGATGGATTTTAAATAAGATAGCCAAGAGATTAAATTGAAAGCGGTATGGTCCTAGTGAGTATGCTAATTTCAAGAATTTAATCATCAAGGTTAAATTGTGGTTATTGTTTAGATATCATTTCAAGTACAATGTACAACTCCCCAACGGAGTCCCTTCTTGAATATGATATCGTCTGGTTTAAGTCCAACAATTAATTTCCTTTGTCAAAAGGTCAAGTTGACATGGATGGAAATTAAACGACTAGGTAAATAGTCTGGTTGAGGAATTCATGTGTAAACGACCACCCTAACGTGGCTTACTCGTGAGATTTCTTGGGCAGTTGGAGGTTTCATTAATATTGTTTTATCAAAAGGTTACAATATTATTGTTACGAATTATGTGCTTTATGTTCGTTACTTTCAGATATGTCTATGTCTCTTATTGTTTATTTATTCTTGCACAAAGTCTTTTAACCGGTCCACATATATAAAATGGAAACGCAGTTTTGGATTTTTATCTTTATCACAAACTAAACACATATTTTGTGTTGCTTACTACTCGACGTTCTATTTGTTCGAAAAATGAGACAACTGATGGGAAAAAGAAACTGCATAAAAGGTGGCATGTGACTAATAATGTGGCTATATGCTTTATTATGAGAATAATGTCACAAACCTTGTAGCTCCAACATCAGGGCATGGACGATGCTATTAGCATCATGCTGAATCTCAAGAAAGTGTTCGGAGAGTCGGACTGAGCTGCTCATTTAAATTTGATGAGAGTAATCTTGTTATTTTTATGAGTGAGCACAGCTCAATGCACGAGCATGTCATGCAAATTTTGACGGACTTGACTTGCTCAGTGGGAGTATCGACGGTGAGGCAAAAGTCGATGTTATCCTGAACTCTCTTCCCAAGTCTTTTAATTAAGAACTTCCGCCTCAACGCTGTTATGAGCAAGAAAGTTAATACTCTTTTTGAGTTGTTGAATGCTCTAGTTACGGCTAAGGAAGTTGTGGGAAAGAGATGTGCAAGAACTTGTTATTGCCAAAGGAGAGCCATCTTCTTCGTCGAATGACGGGAAGAAGAAGGGTCCAAGGGGCAAGAAAGACAAGGGAAATAGTGGGAGTAGTGGTGTGATAAGATTGAGTATTGGAAATTTCTTCTTTCAATACTCAAGGCAAAGGGTTAAGGTACTTCACTTGCTATAGTAACTGAGACATGTCAGCTCGTTTTCTACTCAGTTGTGAGTAGTGGATAACGAGAGAAACTGATAATGATTGTTGCACCTTGCATGGCTTTTAGGCTGACAAGGAAGCTGAGAAGTGATGAGATGATTGTCTTCATAGGCAACGTGACTAGAGTCGCAGTTGTTGCAATTGGAGACTTGTCTTTAAGTACTAAAGACATAGTTTAGTTTTTTAGAGTTCCTTATCATGTTCCAAAAATTTTGAATAGATGGATCTTATGTCATTTTTGATAGTGGTGTTTCTATCATAAGAAATGACAAAATTGTCTATTCTGGTATTTTGAACATCTCTCTTCATACTATAACTTGTCTACAAAATACCTTTATATTGCATTTACATCATCGAACAAAAGAAAGAGAAAAGTTAAGGCTAATCTCTCATGAGGATCTTACACATATATTGATACCCTAGATTAGGTCACATCTATCTTAACAGGATCCAAAGGCTCTTGTCTAAATAGTACATTGGATTCAGTCCAGGTTGTACCATTTGGAACCTGCGAATCCTGTATAGAGGAAAAGATGGAGACCGGGTCATTCATGACAAAGGGGATAAAAGGCCAATAATGTGTTAGGAATGATCTTTTCTGATTCACTATCAGAGTTTGGGATTCCAACCCAGTTTACTACACCGTGTAATCCCTATATAAGATGGTGTAGTGGAGAGAAGAAATAGGTCACTCTTGGATAAATATGTTTGATGATGAGTTATGCATCTTTGCAATTAGTTCTAAAGAATCAGAAGGTGGTTATTAGCAATGACACACGATTCTTAGAAGTGGACTATGGGAATAATCACTAATCCAAGTCAGATAGTGTGCTTCAAGAAATTGAAGACATTAGACAGGCGATTCCATCACCCAAGCCAAGTGTGCAAGAGTTTTGTACCACAAGACACTGCACGCACTGTTGACACACATGTGCCACCACAGATCCATTGTAGTGGGAGGGTTGTGGGATAACCCGATCGATTTATGTTCTTGGGAGAATCTTTGGATTCAGTCCCTGGTAGTGAATATAAGAGAATCGACCCAGATATCTACTTGGAATTAGCGGGAGACGAGAATGTAGATTTTTGGCACACCTCAATGGAGCAATCCATTAAGAATATGGGTGTATACTAGAAAATCTTGCTACCAGGAGGCAGTCATGCCTTAGGTTGTAAGTGAGTATACAAGGTAATGACAGGCCCGAATGAGCAAGGTCGTAGCTTCCGAAGCCAGACTGGCGGCGAAAGGTTATGCCCAGTGTAAGGGTATAGGTTATGATGATATTTTCGCCAGTGCCATGCTCAGAACATTCGGATCATTTTACCCATAGCAGCTCACTTAAACCATTGAGGTTACGTGAGAGAGGGAGAGAAGCATCTCGTGTCAATCGCTCTCGTGTCATCGGTGATGTGGTTTATCTTGCATTTTATGTAGATAATATCCTCCTAATTGGCGACAATATGGAGCTATTGTCAAGACATAAAGTAATGGTTATCCGAACAGTCTCATATGAAAGACTAAGGAGGTACAGTATACATCTTTGTGATCAAAGTTATAAGGGATCACTAGAAAAGGATGTTGGGCTTATCTCGAGTGTCTTACATTGATACTGAGAATACTCGTTGTAGTATGAATACCGCCAAGAAAGGATTGCTACCTTTTAGATATGGCGTTCCTTTATCTATATAGACTATGTCTTAAGATGCCTTTTAAGGTTGAGGAAATGAAGGCAGTATTCTACGTTTCCGCAGTAGATAGCTTCATGTATGGATTACTATGTACGAGATCTTATATTTGCTATGCAGTTAGCATGATTGTAAGATATCTGTATATTCCTAGTTAAGGATACTGAACTGTGGTAAAATTATATTCTCAAGTCCATGACTAGAGAATAAGGATCGTTTACTAGTTAGACAGTTTAGTTCCTTTTTGGATTGTATGATTTCGGATTTCCAGGCTGACCGGAACAAAGAATAATTACCTCGAGCTATGTGTTTTTTCTTGGGAGGTAAAACCTTTTGGTTTGACCACTACCTCCAGGATCTAAGGGTAATTCCTAGTTTGCGTGGGAGCATCACCTTCGTGATACCTCAAGTGCAGTTGCGAACTCTAAGGAATCCAAGAACCACAAGGGGTTAAACACATGGAGAGTAAGTACCAAGTTATACGATTATTCGTAAATCGAGGTTTTTGTGCTCAAAGAAAAAATTCTCACATATTGGAGAAACCTACTGATCTTTCACAAAAGGCTTATCGCAAATGGTCATTGAAAGATGGGAATGCGATTGATGCCAGATTGATGCCACCCACTTAGGAAACTTTAAGTATAAGTGGGAGAAGTGTTAGGTGATTGGTAAATAGACGCATTGTATACTAAAAGTTTGCTTTAGTATAAGTGGGAGATTGTTGGATTTGTATACTGAAAGCAAGAACGTTTTATGCTTGTATACAATGTTTCCTAAGTTCACTATCTAATCTCCTATCTGATTGTGTTCATGATTGCATATGTATGTTCTTTATCTCTATATAAGAAGATTATATGGTGTGTTGTAGATCACAGAAGACCATATAATTGGAATAACTTTAAGAGATATAATATGATCACAGCCGAAATAACTCTAGGACAAGTTATTGGTTTAGGCTGCAGTATAGATGGAAGTAGTTTGTCTTGGCTACTTGTCTATACTGGTACGTCATTACGTATTGATAGGACCACAGTTGAGATGTATTCTTCTATCTGACTTAAGTGAAGAATCAAAATCTCGGTGACTTATAAGATCTTAATACTAATAAGTATTCAGATATATATGTTAATTCGTATATCACTTTGACTTACTATGGGTGAAAGTTATATACTAACTCGAGTACTCTGTATCTTGGGTGATAGCGGTTAATATATGATATTTGATTATCTGTATTAGTACCCGTATCCGGTATAGGATAATGACATCCCCTTAAGGAGATCAATAAGGTTTATTGCGCTAAACCCTGCAGGTTGATTAAGTTCAGGCGCAATAATAAAGTTTGAGTGGTACTGCTTAAGGATTTATAAAGAGATTAATTAATTTAAGCTGTCATAGCTCTAATTAATTAATGGATGTCGGATATTTTAAATACGGAGATTTAATAAGTCTAAATACAAGCCCCCCGACTCATCACCGGCAATAAAGGGGTAAGTCAGTATCGGTTCTCTAGTGGAATGAACTGATATTTATAAATTAATTATGGTCTGGGCTGACCATAGATAAATTAATTTATTTGAGGCCCATCTTTATTCCTTGTATCTGGTCCCTGGACTGGCCCAATGTCTCCTAGCCCTAGAAGGAGAGAAAAACGCCTCCTACACTAATTCTGTGCCCACACGTATTTAATTTTAATTAAATACAGCTGTCAGCTCTCAAGAAAACATACTGATAAAATATTAGGGTTTTGAGAACTGTGAGGCGCAGGGAAGAAAAATGTGTGGGGCTTATTTCTCTCTTGGGACTTTCATAGATCGTTGTCCATCCAACGGTGAAAGCTGAGCGGGATACAGTCGAGAAGATCAGAGCTGGAGTCAGATTTTCGCAGGAAACCAAGTTCTGGCAGTCTCCGTAAAACGGCCATAACTTCCTCCACAGAACTCCGATTCAGACGAATCAGGCGGCCACGGAAAGCTCTCTCGAAGACGAAGAAGTCGTATTTCTGAGCGAAATACGATTTGAGGACGTTTGAGGCTTCAAACGAAGGCTTGAAGCTGACTGGTCTGTTCAGATGCGAATCTGCGAATTCTTCTGAATTCTTCAGGTATTTCTGAGCTCTAACGTGCAGCTGTTAAATTCATAGGAGCATGTTAGGGATTAATCGTTGTATGATAAATTAATAATATTCCAAGAAACGATCATCGGGCAAACGGAACGTTAATTCAGTTTAATATTCCTTCACAGACTTTTCACTCAGAGTTCAGAGTACCTTCCTGAACTCCGAACCACTCAAACACTCTTATGGGGGAGAGGTTTAAACGAGTGCCAACTATACTTACAAAGAACAAGTTCTTTGAAGCAAGTTTGACCTTTGGCTTCTGGGTAAACAGATAAATGCCTAGGGTCTAAGAGAATGTATGTAATCAGCAGTGACTGATTTTGGCTTTGGAATTCTCTTCTTCGATTCAAGCTTTGGGGAGGTTAAGCTTTAGGCTGAGTAGCAATTTCGGCAGAGCTTCAGCTTATGTCGTTGAATCGGTGAAGGTTGAAGTGATCCTCGAGCGCTATTTGTAGGAGAACTCTTGAATAGATCCGTTGGCGTAAATCATCCTCAAAATTTCTTCTGTTGGAGAGCAATTAGAATTTGGGCTGAGGCTTCAATCTTCAAGGTTCCTTGTCTGTGTGGAAACGGCTCTCTTTGATGGACAGGAGATGTGACATCTCTGAAAAGTAACCACCAGATAGGAATGACATCTGCAGAGATAAGATATTCTGAGATCTCTGCATTTAATGCGGCTGTACTTGTGCGTACATGGCTTCCTCTGAACGTTGGAAGATCAGTCCTAGGAGGAATGTTCAACTGATACTTGACTTTAGTATCAGTCCATTGCGCGCATTAAATAATCAGTCTTCAACTGATTCTTCAACTGATACTTCTGTTGGTAACTGCAGTCTTCAGTCTTCAGTCTTCATTCTTCAGTCTTCAGTCTTCGACATCGTAACTAAACTAGAAACGAACTCCAACACTTGAGTTCAAAACGATTCTAGTCTATTACATATAAGTCCTATGAATTTTGGTATCATCAAAACAAGGGTTAGGATATTCCACAAGGCTCCCAACATGTATTCTATGCTTTGCAGGAGATTTAGGCTTTCGAGATGGAAGAATGCAATTTTGGAGAATTTTGGATGAATTTGGCATTTTCTAGGTGTTCTGGTCTCCAGAGCAGAGGAACCGACATCTCTAGAGCAGAGAAGCGCCGGCATCAGAGAAGTAAAGCCCAGCGCTCAATAGTCAGAGAAATAAGTCAGAGCAGAGAAATCACCATTCCTCTGGCGATAGCCATTTCTCTGGTGAGGTCCGTTTCTCTGACGACAGCCGTTCCTCTGGCGAGAGCTGCGAATTTGGCAAGAGTGGGAGTATTTTCCAGAGCGCGCATCCAGCTGGAGAGTTGCCTTATTTTACACGATTCTATTACCTTTAGAATTCTACTTTGCATGGCAACTTCCATGGTGATCGAAGGAAATCTGAAAACTATAAATAGGTCCTCTTTTGACCTATTCAGGGACCCCAGCATTCATATTTCAGTTTTATAGATTTAGATTATTATTGCTTTCCAGTTTTTACAGCTTGGATTGGATTTCCACAAGATTGAAGATTCAAGCCGCTACAATTATTTTATTCAGAGTTTTATTTAATTCAGTTCTTTCAATTGCGTTCTCATTAATTATGTTTTTGCTTTCTTTTATTATGTTTGGCTAGTTCTTTTATCTGAACCTAGGGTTTGTACATAATTAGTTAAATATGTGTGCTTGATTTATTGGTATCAATTTGCCCTCCAACTTGTGATTCATGATTCCTGGTGCTTGATTTCTTGTGAATTACCTGATCAATAATTTACATGTTTAGCTGTTTAGTTTGAGTCTTGAATGTGATAATTGTTCAGCCGATTCAGGAATGCATGATATAGTGTTAGCCTTGAGTCTTGAATGCGACAGGTGAAGCTATAGGAAGCTATTCTTTATGTGTTATTTGGAGTTAATTTATTCCTTGGAGTCTTGAATGCGAAAAGGGGTTAATTAATCTACATTCATAGGTGTTCGTTAGAGAAGCTTGTGAATAATATAGTGATCTTTCATCAGGGTTGGATTAAAATTGGTAATTGAATCAATAGGTTTAATGCATGTGTTTGATTAACGATAGTACATCCCTAGGGTCAGAGTTTTCTTTATATTTGAGTTAGTTATCAATTTTTATATGCTCTTTAATTTTTATTTGGTTAATTTTAGTTCGTGATTCACCTTCGTTTTTATTTTACCTGTCTATGTTAGAGTCTATTTAGGAAATAGATAGAGTAATTTCGGTTTTACAGTCTCTGTGGATACGATACTCGATTGCTTATTATTTGCTACAATTGCCTGTGTTAGTTGCAGTTTTTGTTGCTAAGAAATTAGTGATCAGGCATCTTAATATTGGAGGAGTTATTTCTTATGATCAGAATGCCATCGAGAAGCACATTATTGAGCACTTTACCAATCTCTTTTCTCTGGATAATAGGCATATCGTGGAGATTGTAGAGCTGGAGGCTATTATTGATATGCGGGTTACTCATGATCAGAATCTTGATCTTACTGTTGTTCCTTCGGAGCTTGAAATTGCGGCGACGGTGATGGGTATGGAAGCAAATAGCGCGCCCGGTCCAGATGGTTTCTCGGGCACCTTTTTTCATCACTGCTTGAATATTGTTAAGTATGATGTCATTAGAGCGGTCCGGGGGTTCTTCTTGAATTCGTATCTCCCCAATGGCTGCAATGCCAGCACCATGGTGTTAATCCCTAAAACAGACACGATCTCCTCGGTCTCTAATCTCAGGCCAATTATTTTATCGAATTTCTTCTTCAAGATTATCTCCAAAATTTTGGCGGTCAGATTAAACAAAGTTGCTGCGGACACGGTCTCTCAGAATCAGTATGGGTTCATTAGCGGGAGTTCCATTCATAATTGCATCATGCTTGGATCCGAGGGGTTCAACTGTATGGACCATACTAATCAGGGATCTAATATGGCTTGCAAAATTGACATCAAAAAAGCCTTTGACACTATGAGCTGGGACTTCATTTTCAAGGTTCTTAAGGTGATGGGTTTTCAGGAGAAGTTCATCAGTTGGATTTCTATTATCTTTCACTCTGCAAGGATCTCCATTCTCTACAATGGCAGGCTCAGCGGTTATTTATCCTGCACCCGTGGTGTCAGGCAAGGGGATCCTCTCTCTCCCATTATCTTTGGCATTGCCGATGATGTGCTCAGTCATTTGTTAATTAATTGTGTTAACTCGAGACATCTTACCCCTATGAGCTTTAGTCGGAATGTGAATTTTCCTACTCATTTGCTTTATGCTGATGATGTGTTACTTTTCTGTAAAGCTTCTATCCGCAATGCGAAGAAGATTAAGCATATTCTGGAATATTATGAATCAATTTCCGGACAGGTCTGTAGTTTGGAGAAATCGCGGGTGTACTATGCGAAGGGTGTTACTACTCCTATGAAGCGTGGTATTAGTCAGGCCTTGAGTTTCACGCAGGGTGGAGATCGGGTGAACTACTTAGGTGCCCCCCTCTTTGTGGGGAGGCCGAAGGCGTCACATTTAGTTGCCATCAAGGATCGCATTGTGCAAAAGTTTTCTAGATGGGCGGGTCTTAATCTTTCTATGGCTGGACGTCTCTGTCTGGTCAAATCGGTCATTCAAAGTTCCATCATACACACTATGATGGTCTTCCATTGGCCGAAGTCCCTTCTTCATGATTTGGATCGCAGCTGCAGGAACTTTATTTGGACGGGAAAAATGGATTTAAAGCCTTCTTGTGCTGTGAATTGGGGTAAATGTTGCGCTATCAAAGAAGAGGGAGGTCTCGGAATTCACTCTTTTACTACTATGAATAAAAGCTATCTCATGAGGCTGGCTTGGAAGCTTATTAAAGGGGAGGAGTTTCCTCACAGGTTGATGAGGGTGAGGTACTTGGACGAGTTTGGTTATGCAAAAAAACATGTGGCAAATTCCTCGGTCTGGGTTGGCTTGAAACATGAAGTGGACGGTCTTGTGCAGCAATCCTTTGCGGCGATTGGGGACGGTACCAATACGTTATTTTGGACGGATGATTGGTTGGGATATAGGCTTTGTGATCGTCTCTCGGTTCCCTCTTTCCTCCATGATCTTCTCACGCACTCGGTGGCGGAATATTACTTTAATGATTGCTGGCATTTTTCTGGAAATTTCGTTATTAACTTCCCGGATATCGTTTGTGATATTCTTATTCTTCCGATGAACTCCGGATCGGATACTCGGTTTTGGAAACCTTCCCTTCGTGGCAATGTCACTTCGGCTCTGGCCTTTGCTAACAGCTGCCATAGATTTCCGAAAGTATCTTGGGGTAAGTGGATTTGGGATGCGGCGATTCCGGTGAGGAGATCGTTAGTGTGTTGGCGTATTATCCATGATAGGCTCCCGACTATGGATCGCTTGATTCGTCAAGGACTAATGGCTCCTAACGTGTAATACCCGGGCTTTTGATGACGTGTTTAATTGCTTAAGTTGAGTAATTAGGGTTTAGATCCCTTGTTTGATTTACTTTGTATAATGATGTGATGTGTTTTATGAAGTTTCTAGTTATTTTTGATGAAGTGATGTTGAGATGTTCTTTTAATGATGTGGGATTTTATATTCGTAATTGAGTTCGAGTGTTTGAATAATTAGAGATAATTATTTGAATGAGAACGATGAACTCGGAATTGAAATCTGAGTCCGTTTAGACGTTTTTGAAATTTTAGACTTTTGACGATGAATAGTAAAATACTGCTATTTCGTCTTTTTGTCGACTTTCAAAATCTTACGTGCACGTCGTCGAGAAATATTCTTAGTTTTTCGATACGAGTCCAACGACGAAAGTTTTTATTTTTGGACGACGAGTGAATAGTAAATCAGGATTTCTCGATAAACGAACCGAGCTCGTTTATCAGAATTTCGTGAACGAACATACGTTTTCTATAATTATATGGAATTACGAGTGTGATAAAAGTGAGTAGAGGTTGAGAGGGCGAGTAACGAAGAGTACGGGTAGTTAGTCGTTAAAACGAGACGAGACGAGACGAGATATTTAACGGCTTAATATCTAGGACTACCCTACCTAGACCACCCCCCTAAACCGCCTAAAGGCTTTTCCCTATAAATAGGCGGCTGTGGGTCAGCCCCACAGCCATCACTTTCACCTTTCTCACGCAAACACGCACACACACCAAAAACACCATTGAAGCTTCTTCAAGCTTTTGAGCTCCGATTCGAGCACCGAGACGAGCGTCGATCATCTTTTCGATCACATATCTAAGTAGGTAACATCTCTACCTACGTTTTGATGGTTTTCTTTTCAATTTTCGTCGACGTTGAAAAACATTGATTCTCGACTTTATTTTGAAACAACGATGGATCGTCGTGAGTTTTTAGTATGTTGTTCTTGGGTAGATGTCGAGCATGTTTAATGAAGGAGTTAAGATCGGTTCGAACCATAGCAAGGGAACCCAAGAGGGCAGCCCGGCTATGTTCTTCGTCGTCGTCACTTGTTCTTCGATTTTGTTAATCGATGTAACTTGATATATGTGTTTAGGAGCATGCTAGGATGATTATATGTTTAAATTGTATTTTTCCAAGCATGATAAGCTGTAGGTTTGGTCGAGCATGACTGAATATGTGTCGTGAGTTTTGAGCATTTCATGAGCTATGTAAATGTGTTGTCGAGTTCTTGACTGCCAAAGTTTGAAGTTCTTGGCAGCCAATTTCCGTGAGGTTGAAGATGATTCATATTAGGGTTTTCTTGAGTTTTGTGTTCTAAGTTTGAAGTTGAGCATGATAAGTTAAGTTTAAGGTTTTGAGGAGTGTTAGATCGAGAGAGAAGCATGAGTAGGATTTTTGTTGAGCATGATAAGTTAAGTTTAAGGTTTTGAGGAATGTTAGATCGAGAGAGAAGCATGAGTAGGATTTTTGTTGAGTCTGCTGCGTGTAAACCAGCTCTGCCGAGCATAGTCAGCTCTGGCAGTTGATGGATGTTGAGTCATCTCTGGCGTTCCAGCGGGTTCGTTCCAGCGGGTTCGTTCCAGCTCTGGCAGGCGATTCCTCTGGCAGTTGATTCCTCTGGCGAGTGAATCCTCTGGCGAGTGATTTCTCTGGCAGTTGATTCCTCTGGCGAGTGATTCCGCTGGCAGGCGATTCCTCTGGCGAGTGAATCCTCTGGCGAGTGATTCCTCTGGCTAGGCGATTCCTCTGGCTAGGCGATTTCTCTGGCTGGCGAGTCAGCTCTGGCTGACGAGTCCAGCTCTAACTTCCAAGTCAGCGTTAAGTGTTAAGTTTTATTTTCCTATTTGAGCTTAAGTATAGGATGTAAGTTTTCTGTTTAATGACCCTTCTTCTCATCGATTCTTCATAGCAATGAAGGTCTGGTTGGGAAGTGACGACGAGAGAGAGGGAGAGAGTGACGTTACCCTTTTTGCAGAGACGCAACGAGGTGGGCTTTTCTACGCTAAAATCAAGATGTTTACGCGTTTTGATTAATGATGTATGATGTATGATGTATAAAATATGATGTATGAAGTATGATGTATGATGTATGATGTATGATGTATGATGTATGATGTATGATTAAGATGGATGATAAATGCATTGATGTTTTATTTTCCTTTCAAAGCATGAACTTAAAATATATTTGAAGTTGTTGCATTGCCAAAATTATTTGATGTTAGTATGTTATCTATCTGTATGAGAAATGATATCGGTTCTACGCGAGGTAGAATTAGTGTACACGGTGGTCGTGAGTCATCTTTCAGGTTGGCCGATCACAGTGCTGCAGAGGGAGGCCTCCCTCTCAGTACATAAGATTAACAGATACGATACTTACTTGATGAGAAAAGTCTGCGCAGACAACTTTGAGAAATGAAAATGAGTTTAGCGAACATAAGGCCTATTAGATAAATCTCTTATGTTTTGCATATGAAATGGCAATGACAATATGTATGATGTTATATGCATGTGATGTTTTGGCATGTGTTCACTGAGTACTTTTGTACTCAGCCCTGCATATCTTTTTCAAAAATGTGCAGGTTGAGCCAGTGTGATGATGGTGCTGCATTGAGCGGAGTCACAGAGTTGTTAATAAATATGTAACCTGACTAGAATATGTCTTCATACATATGTCTAGCTACTTTTCTGCTGCAGAGTACTTTTAGTACTGTTATGTCGTACTTTAAGTTTAAGATGATGTTTTCTTTTGTTGATGTAATAACTTGATTAATGTATTAATTAAGTTTTATGTCTTCCTTGAGTAATGTTTTCAATTGAGTATTATTGAGTAATAATGACGAGTCTTATTAGAATGAGTAAGTTTTACGGTTTTAATTGACGCCCCTTTCTTCCCCTTCTTCTTTAACCCCATCCCTAGTCGTGGATCACTCGGCCTAGCTATCCATAGCTAGGGCGGGCTGCGACATAACGTTTGTTCGATCTGTTGGAAGAACGCGGAGTCGATATCTCACGTTTTTTGGAATTGTCAGGAGGTTCGTCCGATATGGGAGGATTTTTTGGGTTGGTTCGGGCAGACCATGCTGTTAGATTGTCTCGATATCACGAGTTTCCTTGCCATGGCCTGGAATGCTTCTTTCAGCTCGCTGCTTCATCGTCTGTGGAAGGTAGGCATTATTAGTCTACTTTGGATCATTTGGAATAGTCGTAACAATATTATTTTCGAAGACAAAGCCTTCTCAAAGATTGGGGTTTTAGCAACGCTCAAAACTTTCTTCAAATAGACAAATGAGGTTTCGAAACTTGGTTTCATGTCTAATGATTGGAAGGAATATCTCACGATTCGTGCTGTGGGGGTGAAACCCAGAAGTGCTCCGCCTCCTGATTACATCTCGGTCCATTGGTGGCCTCCGGATATCAACTGGATGAAAGTTAACACAGATGGGGCGACGGGTGCGCCGGGCCTCATCGCTGCTGGAGGTGTGTTTAGAGATCATACTGCTACGGTCTGCGGCTGCTTTCATGTTAAGGGAGGCTCTGGATTTGCCCTGGAAGCCGAGCTGTTGGCGGTTATCACGGCAATCGCCATTGCTTATTGTCGAGGTTGGAATCGCCTGTGGCTGGAGGCGGACTCCACCTATGTGGTTGAACTGCTCACGCGTCGTTCTTTAGATGTGCCTTAGCGCTTTATGGCATACTGGAAAGAGACGCTGAATCGTCTCAGGGAGATGGAGTTGAGGGTCTCCCATATTTACCGGGAGGGGAATGCGGCTGCTGACCTTATGGCGCACCCTTCTAGGACGGAAGGTTGGTGGTCGGGAGTAGTGGCCGACATTCAAGAAACTTTAAATTTGGATATGGCGACGCACAGCCGCTGGCGCCGTATTTGATGGAGATTTCGGCTCTGCTCGGGAATTCTGCATTTCTCTGCTCTGGCGCATTTCTCTGCTCTGGCAGCGGACTTCTCTGCTCTGGAGCACTTCTCTGCACTACTCTGGATTTCTGCATCTCTCTACTCTGGCGCATTTCTCTGCTCTGGCAGCGGACTTCTCTGCTCTGGAGCACTTCTCTGCTCTGGCAGCGGACTTCTCTGCACTACTCTGGAATTCTGCATTTCTCTGCTCTGGCGCATTTCTCTGCTCTGGCAGCGGACTTCTCTGCTCTGGAGCACTTCTCTGCTCTGGCAGCGGACTTCTCTGCCCTACTCTGGAATTCTGCTTTTCTCTGCTCTGGCGCATTTCTCTGCTCTGGCAGCGGACTTCTCTGCACTAAAGCACTTCTCTGCTCTGGCGACAGAGCTATGCTTAAAACTTTGTTATGCTTTGTGAGGCGAGCGGTTCTGCGCGCTGGGTGCTGGGCGGAGTGTTTGGAGACATTGGCCGGTGTCTTCGGTGGGGTGGGCTGCGGTTTCGGTTCAGGTCTTTGGTCGAACGCCTGGTGGTCGGGTGGGTTAAGGTGGTGTCGGGCTTGTTGGGGAGCTCTGGCGACGGAGTATAACCGGCCGGATGGCTCCCTTTCTTTCGGTTGGGGTCTTGGTTTTTGGATAGCTACGGCGACGGCATATAACCGGCCGTTTAGCTCTCCTTTGTTTTTCGTTTTTTCTTTTGTGTTTGTTCACACGGCGACGACGTCTAACCGGCCGTGTGATTTTCTTTGGTTTGGCATTTAACGACGGCGTCTCACCGGCCTCTTGCCTGGTCTTTTCTGTTTGCGTTGGTGGAGAGCCAGGACTGTTTGGGGACGATGGTTAGGCCGGAGTTCCGGAAACTTTCCCTTCCGCTCTCCCCTTCTTTTGCTTTAGTTCTTTAGACGGGTACTCTTTTTCCTTTTCTCGGTTTCCCCCCTTGGGGTTTTACGTGAAAAGGTTTTAATGAGGCTCGGCCCTTAGTCTGTTTTCTTGTGCTTTCAAGGGTTGTCTTAGGTTTTCTTCGTTTTCTATAAAATCTCAGTTTATATATAATCTACTTATATAGAGATAAAGGACATACATATGCAATCATGAACACAATCAGATAGGAGATTAAATAGTGAACACAGGAATCATTGTATACAAGTATAAAACGTTCTTGCTTTCAGTATACAAATCCAACAATCTCCCACTTATACTAAAGCAAACTTTTAGTATACAATGTGTCTATTTACTCAACTCCTAACACTTCTCCCACTTATACTTAAAGTTTCCTAAGTGGGTGGCATCAATCGCATTCCCATCCTTCAATGACCATTTGGGATAAGCCCTTTGTGAAAGGATTAGTTAGTTTCTCCAATACATGTTAATTCATTCTATGAGCACATAACCTCGATTTATGAATAATCGTATTACTTGGTACTTACTCTCCATGTGTTTGACCCCTTGTGGTTCTTGGATTCCTTAAAGTTTGCAACTGCACTTGAGTTATCACGAAGGTGATGCTCTCACGCTAACTAGGAATCGCTCTTAGATCCTGGAGGTAGTGGTCAAACCATAACGGTTACCTCCCAAGGAAAACACATGGCTCGAGGTAATTTTTCTTTGTTCCGGTTAGCCTGGAAATCCGACTCCGCATAATCCAGTGTCCTTAACTAGGATTATACTGATATCTTACAACCATACTAACTGTATAGCAAATTTTAGGTCTCGTACATAGCAATCCATACATGAGGTCATCCATTGCGGAAACGTAGGATATTGCCTTCATTTCCTCAACCTCAACAGGCATCTTAAGACATAGTATTTAGATAAAGGAACGTCATATCTAAAAGGTAGCAATCCTTTCTTCGCGGTATTCATACTAAAACGAGCATTCACAGTATCAATGTAAGACACTCGAGATAAGCCCAACATCCTTTTCTAGTGATCCCTTATAACTTTGATCACAAAGATGCTCATTCGGGCCTGTCATTATCTTGTATACTCACTTACAACCTAAGGCTTTACTGCCTCCTGGTAGCAAGATTTTCTAGTATACACCCATATTCTTAATGGGTTGCTCCATTGAGGCGTGCCAGGAATCTACATTCTCGTCTCCCACTAATTCCAAGTAGATATCTGGGTTGATTCTCTTATATTCACTACCAGGGACTGAATCCAAAGATTCTCCCAAGAACATAAATCGATCGGGTTGTCCCACAACCCTCCCACTACAATGGATCTGTGGTGGCACATGTGTGTCAACAGTGCGTGCAGTGTCTTGTGGTACAAAACTCTTGCACACTTGGCTTGGGTGATGGAATCGCCTGTCTAATGTCTTCAATTTCTTGAAGCACACTATTTGACTTGGATTAGTGATTATTCCCATAGTCCACTTCTAAGAATCGTGTGTCATTGCTAATAACCACCTTCTGATTCTTTAGGACTAATTGCAAAGATGCATAACTCATCATTGAACAATTTTTTTTCGAAGAGTGACCTATTTCTTCTCTCCACTACACCGTCTTGTATGGGAATTACACAGTGTAGTAAACTGGGTTGGAATCCCATAAAATGAAAATAAATCAGAAAAGATCATTCCTAACACATTATTGGCCCTATATCCCCTTTGCCAGGAATGGCCCGGTCTCCATCTCTTCCTCTATACAGGATTCGCAGGTTCCAAATAGTACAACCTGGATTGAATCCAACGTACTATTTATACACGAACCTTTGGATCCTGTTAAGATAGATGTGACATAAACTAAGGTACCAATATGTGTAAGATCATCTTGAGAAATCAACCTTAACTTTTCTCTTTCTTTTGTTCAATGATGTACATGCAATATAAAGGTATTATGTAGACAAGCTATAGTATAAAGAGAGATGTTCAAAAAATACCAGAATAGACAACTTTGTCATTTCTTATGATAGAAACACCACTATCAAAAATGACAAAATATCCATCTATTCAAAATTTTGGAACATGATAAGAACTCTCAAAAACTAAACTATGTCTTTAGAACATAAAGACAAGTCTCCAATTGCAACAATTGCAACTCTTGTCGCGTTGCCTATGAAGACAACCATCTCATCACTTCTTAGCTTCCTTGCCAGCTTAAAAAGACATTCAAGGTGCAACAATCATGATTAGTTTCTTCGTTATCCACTACTCACGACTGAGTAGAAAACGAGCTAACATGTCTCAGTTACTATAGCAAGTGAAGTACCTTAACCTTTTGCCTTGAGTATTGAAAGAAAAATTCTCTAATACTCAATCTTATCACACCACTACTCCCACTATTCCCCTTGTCTTTCTTGCCCCTTGGACCCTTCTTCTTCCCGTCTTTTGACGAAGAAGATGGTCATCCTTTGGCAATAACAAATGTTTGCACATCTTTTTCCCACAACTTCCTTAGCTATAACTAGAGCATTCAACAACTCAAAAAGAGTATTATCTTTCTTGCTCATAGCGTTGAGGCAAAAGTTCTTAATTAAAAGACTTGAGAAGAGAGTTCAGGATAATATCGACTTTTGCCTCACCGTCGATACTCCCACTGAGCAAGTCAAGTCCGTCAAAATTTGCATGACATGCTCGTGCACTGAGCTGTGCTCACTCATAAAAATAACAAGACTACTCTCATCAAATTTAAATGAGCAGCTCAATCCGACTCTCCGAACACTTTCTTGAGATTCAGCATGATGCTAATAGCATCGTCCATGCCCTGATGTTGGAGCTACAAGGTTTGTGACATTATACTCATAATATAGCATATAGCCACATTATTTGTCTTATGCCACCTTTTATGTAATTCCTTTTTCTCATCAGTTGACTCATTGTTCGGACCATAAGAACGTGGAGTAGTAAGCAACACAAAAATTGTGTTAGTTTGTGATAAAGATAAAAATCTAAAACTGCGTTTCCATTTTATATATGTGGACCGGTAAAAAAAAACTTAGTGCAAGAATAATAAACAATAAGAGACATAGACATATCTGAAAGTAACGAACATAAAGCACATAATTCGTAACAACAATATTGAAACCTTTTGATAAAACAATATTAATTGAAACCTCCAACCGCTCAAGGAATCTCATATGCAAGCCACGCTGTGTGGACGTTTACACACGAACTCCTCAACCAGACTATTCACCTAGTCATTTAATTTCCATCATGTCAACTTAACCTTTTGACAAAAGAAATTAATAGTTGGACCTTAACAAGACCATATCATTATCAAGAAGGGACTCCTCGGCGAGTTGTACATTGTACTTGATATGATATCTAAGCAATGACCACAATTTAACCTTGATAATTAAATTCTCGAAATTGACATACTCACTCGGACCATGCCGCTTTCAATTTAAAATGCGATAAAATCTAGCATGCTCGTCTAAGCGCAGTTAATAAACAAATATCAAAAAACATTGGATATGCTATGACTGCGATATCCAAAACAGTTAAACATTCATAGCATGTTATAACATGATAAAACATCCACAACATGCGAAGAATAATAAAAAATAAAAAAAAATTCTTCGTGGCCCATTCGTGGAATCCCAATTCTAATCTATTACATGAAAAAAGAAAAGAAAATAAATAAAACAATAAAACCCTAGGCCCGATAGGGTTTACTTGAGGAGCAAGTTACCAAGGGTTTGGAAACCCTAGGGTTTCTCGAAAATTGCGCCACCTAGGGTTTGGGACCCCCTAGTCGCCGCCGCCGCACATGCCTGGACAGCAGCAACCAACGGTGGCGGTGGCTTGCGGCGCACAGCGCCCTGCCCATCTGCATCTTCGGCAGCCGCCCGTCTGTCTCTAGCAGACCCCGACGCTCACTCCCGGTAGATCACACCCCACCAGCCGCCTCCCTGTCTCACCGCTTGCGCGCTCGCACCGAATGTGCGATGCCCCGGCAGGCCACGGTCCAGCAACCGCCTCGCGCAGCAACACCAGCCTGGGCGCAGGCGCGCACGCAGCTGCGCTGTGACTCGTGCGAAGGCGCAGCCACAAGCACAGCGGCGCCCAACGTCCGTCCACCCCACTCGGCCCTGCACTGCTTCACGCCCGGCAGCGGCCCACGGCCCCCAGCTCAGCCCTTCGCTTGCCGCCTCCCGTCTGCCTCGGTCCCGGTAGCAGCCACACAGCCCGGAGGCATGCGCGCGCGCCGTGGTGCACGGGGCTCGCGTAGTGCGCAGCCTTTCGTGCCCACGGCACCCGCCGCCTTCCCGGCTCTCCAACCTTCATTCATTCGATGTTGATTCGTCGTCGTCTTCATCTGGATTTTCAATTTTTACAAATTACAACGGAAAAACAAATACAATTTGAAATCCTAATCTAACCACGGATTTTCTCGTGGTGAAAAACGATTACAACGTCAAAACAACGTATCCCACGAATCAACAAGCCACGAAGAACAACAGCAGATAAAAACAACGCATATTATTAATCGTACACAAATTAATAATAGAGCCAAGAAATTAATCCTGGGATCTGATACCAATTGAAGGAATATTAAACTGAATTAATACTCGATTTGCCCGAAGACCGTTTCTTGGAATATTATTAATTTATCATACACCGATTAATCCCTAACATGCCCCTATGAATTTAAGTGTTGCACGTTGGAGTTCAGAAATACCTGAAGAATTCAGAAGAATTCGTCAAATTCACAGCTGAACAGATCAGTCAGCTTCAAGCCTTCGTTTGAAGCCTCAAACGTCCTCAAATCATATTTTGCCCAGAAATACGACTTCTTCGTCTTCGAGAGAGCTTTCCGTGGCCACCTGTTTCGCCTGAATCGGAGTTCCGGAGATGATGCTTTTGGCAAGATTGTCGACCTCATCTTACTTTCTTTCTTCTGTGGTGAAGTCGGCCTTTGACTTGATCTGGACTTCATCATATGGATCTCTTGTTATGTCCAGTGATATCCTCTTGACCACTTCGGTGATGACAATTGGTCCATTGGTGATGATTTCCCACATTCGACAATGTTGATCAGTGAGGAAGCTTTTGACTCAACTTGAAACACCTCTAAGTTGACTTGCAATAGAACAAGGACATCCTAGCGATGGTAAGTTGACCCAGTGTCATCTCTCAAGGAAGATTTTTAAGGGCTTCTAATTGTATCGCAAGAAAACAGTAAACGTTTGAATTTAAAAGCCTGTAAACTAAACTTAAACTTAAAAATGCAAGAAACTATGAAAACCCTAGGCAAGTTTTAACCACTTAAAGTAAATTCAAACTTAAGAAATTAAAGACTTGTGAATTAAAAAACCTCTAATATAGACGTGAAACTAAAGTGCATAATTTAAATTGCATAATTAAAAAGAAAGCATAAACATAAACGAAAAGCATAAACATGATTAAACAAAAATAAATTGAATTAAAATACGAAATACCGTAAACGTCTTGAACGTGTAATCGTGTCACTCAATCACAATCCAAGAAGCAACTAAAAACAAAATTGAAACCTAGCTAGAATAATAAAATTCGAAACTATGAAGAACTAAAAAAGCAATAAAAGTGCCTAAGTCTTGGTTGCCTTGCGGAAGAATAACTCTCTCTCAAGGTTGAACGAAGCTTAGGGCAAAAGATAATATTTTACAATGAATAACAAGGCCCTATTTATAGACTTCAATTCAATCTTGATCACCATCAAACTTTCCATGCAAAGTTGGACTCTAAAGGAAATAGAATCGTGTAAGAGAAGGTAAGTCCATCAAAATCGTGCTCTGAAAGTTATTTCCATTCTGGCAAAAATTCGGCTACTCTGCACGTTCGACTCTGGAAAGGTAGAGTGCAGAGCTGAAAGTCAGCTCTGGCATAGCGAGCTCTGAAAAGTGCAGAGGTGAAAAGTCAGCTCTGCATAAGTTTGACTCTGTCGATCCTTAGCTCTGCTCTGTCAATCTTTACCCTGCTCTGTCAAGGTATACTCTGGCGCGTATTTCAGTTCTGTCGAGTTTAGCTCTGCTGATTTAGCTCTGATCTGACAAGTCTATTCTGCTCTGGAGATTTTAGCTCTGCTCTGACACGTTTGTTCTGCTCTGGAGATTTTAGCTCTGCATAGGGAAGTTCAGCTCTGGAGACTTCAGCGCTAACTCTGCAAATCAGCTCTGCTCTGCTACAGAGTTATCCTCACAGCTCTGCTCTGCAACGGGCTTTTCGGCTCTGCGCGGGCTTTTCAGCTCTGTACACCAAAGTGTGCCTTAAAACGCTATTCTATACCCAAAATCTCCAAAATTACACCTTCCAACTATAAAACCTAAATCTCCTGCAAAGCATAAAACAAACCATAAAACGCACCAATTTCCAGAATATTTAGCATTAAAACATGCACATGCAAACCCTTAAAATAGAACAATTAGGCATAAATCAGCTTTCCATGAAATAAATACTCATTTGGTGTTGGGCATGGAAACTAAGAAAGCTAAAAAATATGTTGTGAGTAGGTGTGTAATCGAACCGAGCCGAACCGAATAGTGGTGTGCTCAAGTTTGATTTGTATAGTATCGAATCGAATCTCGAACTTTACTTACCGAATACTTTGAGGCTCACGAGCCTAATCGAGCCTATACAAACTTTCTAAATTTATATTTATATTCAAAATATTGATTATTTTATTTTAAAAATAAATTATTTTATTCGAAATAATAAATACATTAATTATTTTCTTATAACAAAAAAAAATTAGAGATTTAATACAATTATTATTAATTTTAGCGGATAATATAAGTTGTATCTACTAATAATTTATATTTTTCAAGTTGAATCACTTGACGAACATGTTCACGAGCTAACGAGCCGAATACTACTAAGCTCAAGTTTGGTTTATTTATTTATCGAGCTTCTCTAAATGAATTTGAACTAACTTTTTTTGAGCAGAGCTCCAAATAGTTCAAGAGCGGCTTGGTTTGTTTACAGCCCTAGTTGTGAGTGGGATAAAAGGGTAGTGTTAATAACTTTTCTTACTTTTATTAATCTTTCATTAGCATAAAGGCATTGACACTCTTTTAATTTATTTTTTTTAATTTAATCACATTCTTTTATTTTTTATTTTTTCATTCCTTATTTTTTCTATCCTTTGACTACTGATTTATGCTTAATTGTTCTAATTTTAGGGGCTTGTATGAGCTTTATTTTAAGATAATCTTCTGGAAAATGGTGCGTTTTATGGTGTATTTTATGCTTTGCAGGAGATTTAGGTTTTCGAGATAAAGAGTGCAAATTTTGGAGAGTTTGGGCTAAGAATTGTGTTTATGTGCATACTCTGGCACGTCAGAGAAGCTAAAACCCCGCGCGGAAGCCAGAGCAGCGGAACCAAGCTCTCCAGAGCAGAGAAGCGCTCCAGATCCAGAGAAGTCATTCGCCAGAGCAGCGAAATCACAAGTCAGAGGGGAGAAAAGTCATCGCAGAGGAGAAAGTTAGCCCTGATTCAAAAGGCCAGAGCAGAGGAATCACTAGTCAGAGCAGACAAGTGCGCCAGAGAGGAAGTCATTTCTCTGGCGAGGTCCATTTCTATGACAACATCCGTTCCTTTGGCGAGAGCTGCGAATTCAGCCATAATGAAGATGACTTGCAGCGCGCGTCACAGCTGGAGAGTTGCCTTATCTTGCACGATTTTGTTGCCTTTAGAGTTCTACTTTGCAAGGCAACTTCCATGGTGATCTAGGGAAATTTGAGGTCTATAAATAGGGTTTAGTTTTCATTGTAAAATACTTCTGCCTCCAGGCGTGTAGTTAGATAAATCCTTTGCCCTAATCTCTAGTTTCCGCCAAGTTAGCTAAAGCTTAGGTTTATTGATTTTCTAGTGTTAGTTTCGATTATTGTTCTTAGTTAGTTTAGTATAATTCTTTTAATTCATGTTTTAGATTAGTTCCCGTTTAGAGTTGTAATTACGTGACAGATTACTTCTCGAGACGATTTACGGTATTTCTTTAATCAAGTTTATTTATTTGCTTTTACCTGCGTTTCCTTTAAATTCTGCAATTTAAATTATGCACTTTAAATTATGCAATTTAGTTTCTGCCTAGTTAGATTAGATTAGAAGTTTTAATTAAATTTATTTAAATTTAAATTGCCTAGTTAATTCTTGACTTTAAGTTCATTTAATTCTTGCCTAGGGTTTAATAGTTTCACGCCTAGATAATTTTAAGATTAAGTTTTTAGTTAAGTTTAAATTACAAGTATTAGTTAATAATTCCTTTTTGCCTAGTTAAGTTTAATTCGTGTTAATTTACTTTCAATGTTTTAGTTTAATAATCTTAAGTTTACAGCTTTCTTGTGACATAATTAAAAGCCCTTAAAGATCTTCCTTGAGAGACGACATTGGGTTAGCTTATCACTGCTAGGATGTCCTTGTTCTATTGCAAGTCAATCTAGAGGTGTTTCTAGTTGAGTCAAATTTTGGCGCCGTTGCTGGGGAAGGTTTTAGGCGTTTTAGTTGTGTCACTTTTCTTTCTGTTTTTCTTGTTTTCTTTACTTTACGTTTTTGTTTTTACTTTTCTTTTCCTCCCACCCGGTGCGTTTTATACGTGTGTTAAGTGTTGTGTATGCAGGGACGCCGTAGTCTGAAAAGAAAACTAACATCCTCGCCGGATAACACTCGCACACATACCAGAGCAGACGCGTTATACTCTGACTCTGATTCTGAGGCGCACTCTGACTCCAGCTCTGACCAATCAGAGCAGAACAAAGGAAGAAAGGAAGAAGCCAGCTCTGACCGTGCAGAGCATAACACAAACAAAGAAGAAATGGCGCAGAACATGGAGTACATGGGAGATTTCACCCGGCCCGTCATCGGAGACACCAACACATCGGCTATTGTGCTTCCCACCGCCGTCAGAAATTACAATCTAAAGCCGAATGATTCAAGTCTTTTACCTCTGTTCCATGGGATGCCGAGTGAAGATGCCCTACAATTCATCCGTGATTTTTGCACACAAGTTCAAACCATTCCTTTGCTGAATCTCACGGAGGACCAACTTAAGCTCAAGTGCTTCCCCTATGCACTTAAAGATCGGGCGAGAACATGGATGTTAACTCTGCCGCCCAACTCTATCACCACTTGGGGAGAAGCTTGTGAGAAATTCATGCTAAAATACTATCCCAGCCACAAGACTCAGGAGCTAAGGTCGCAAATCATGGAATTCACCCAAGGAATGGACGAGCCCTTTCATGAAGCTTGGGAAAGATTCCAAGAACTTCTCCGCCAGTGCCCGCAACATCAATTTCCCAACGTGATGTTGATGCAATTTTTCTACGACGGGTTAGTGCAAACTGCCCAATTTATGGTGGATAGCACTGCAGGAGGGAACATAGCTCGAAAGACTGTGGCAGTGCTTAAGGAAATATTCAAAACATTGGCAGAGAGCTTTCAACAAAAGTTGGTCCATGAAAATAAAGTTGAGGCCAGCACTGAGACGAACCAGTTTGAGATGCAGAAACAATTGGCCTCAATCATGCGCGAAGTACAGCAGCTCAAGATGAGCCATACGGAAGCTGCACCTGTCCCTGCGAAAAGCATAAATTATAATCAAAGCAATGGTGGATGGAGAGGTCAGCACCAAGGGAATTTTCAGCCTGCTCAACAATTCCAGAATTCTCCACAACAGCCAATGCCTCCGCAAAAACAGTCCCTGGAGGAGACTATGCAGGCTTTTATGGAGGTTAGTAAGCAAAACTTTGAGATGACCAAGCAAAGTATGGAGTCTCAGGCTGCCACTATCAAACGCCTCGAGACAACTGTGGGGCAACTGTCAGGCGCGCTGGACCAGCTACAGCAGCAGCAGAGCCAAACTCATCAAGTGCTAGCTCTGGCGAGGATGCCAGAGCAGACTAGGCAGCCAGAGCAGAGGAGGCAGCCAGCTCTGGCATGGCAGCCAGCTCGGGCATGGCAGCCAGAGCAGAGGAGAGCGCCAGATTTGATAAGGCCAGAGCAGAAACTTCACAAATCCCTTACACCTTATCAACCACCGAAGTCCAGCCCACCTCTGCCACCATCAAGTGTTGATCCAACCCAACCATTACCAAAGAAAGAAGATCCAGGGAGTTTCATTATTGGTATTGATTTGGATAGAGCTGGAGAATTCGCGGGTATGTTAGACTTGGGTGCGGCAGTCAATTTGATGCATTATGCTATTTTTCAGAAATTGGGCAGGAAGGAGGAGGAGCTTAAAAGCACGAAAACAAGACTTCAACTAGCTAATGGAGCGAATTGTAACACTCGTGGTCTTTTAAAAGATGTTGAAGTCATGGTGAGAGGAATCACGGTGCTAGCCGATTTCATGGTGCTCGAGGCAGGGCAAGGTATTATAGGAAAGAATGGGCAATTTGTTCTACTTGGTCGGCCTTTTATGGCTACTACTCAGACGCGCATTGATGTGGGTTTGGGAACGTTGAGCATGGCCGGGTCTGGTAGATCGGTAACATTCTCTATTTTTAATAAAAAGCCTGTTATTTCTAGTTCTTCAATGCATATCTGTTCTCTTGTGGAGATTGCTGACCAAGAGGAAAAAGTAGAAATTTTCAGAGCTAACTGTCTTTCACCAGCTATGCCCATTCCGCCAGCACTGACGAGCTCAGCTCTGAGCAGTACGCCAACTATGAACAGCACGCGCCAGAATGTTGCTAAGGAGAAACTGATGTGCACCAGCCCGGAAGAGGACATAATTGTACAGGATTTTCTTGATAATTTGCAGGATGAGGAAGCATTTGAAGATCAGTTTTTGGCCAAGCTTTCAATCGACGTTAATGTCGTTCATGAGGTGCCAACTACCATGAAAGATGATGCAACTGTTGAGGAAGAACGGGCTGATGTGCTGCCATGCAAGGATGGTACCGTGCTAAGAGTGCAGAGTGTACCACCTTTGGAAGAGAAGAAAGATGAGAGATCTCGACATAGCTCTTGGTTCGAGAGAATGATGGACGCAATGAGCTCTGCTTGCTCATTAAGAGGACCCGCAGCTGAACTGGAGGATGATGTGCTTTCACGAGGACTAATTCAGCTGACGTTTCATAGCAATTTTGGTTAAGGGATCCTCTAAAGTCGGGCTGGAGACTTTAACTCTAGCGCTTGGTGGGAGGCAACCCATCGTTGGTTTGTTTTTAGTTTTTGTTTTTCTTTGTGTTCCATTGTTTGTTTTGAGTCTTTCCTAAGTTTTGGTTGTTTGCGCGGATACTTTGATGTGGTGTTCATGTTTTGACTTCAGCGCTGCAGTTCTAACTCTGCCGCCAGCGCTGTATCTCTACTCTGACTCTGCCGTGCAGAGTCAGCGCTGTATCTCTACTCTGCCACAGACCGCGAATTCCCCTCATCACCACTTTGCACGATGCTTCAGTTTCTCAAGGCCGATAATCAGGGACGTTTTCTCAACTCTTCTTATTTCTTTTGTGCCCTGAGGACATGGCATGCTTTAAGTGTGGGGGGTGTTTTATTGTGCTTATTCTTTCAATTGGGCGAGATTAGTCTTTCTATGCTTAGTTTTTGGTCTCGAATCTTGCTAGTTTGTATGAATTTGTGGAAGAGAATAAGGTTTTTCGATGAGAATTTCGGGGTTGTGTTTGTTTGGTGGTTATTCTTGTTTTACCTTTAATATGTGTTTCTTGTTTGCACAAAGAATTTGAGTTTTGTTGCAACACGATTGTAAGAAAGTAAAACGTGATTTGTCCGGTAGATGCTAGAAGGAGTGTTGTCATTGTGATTGCCTACGATCGTATCTTATCTGTGAAAATGTTGGACGAATTGCCAACTTCAAAATTGCCAGCTCTGAAACATCTGGCCTATTCTGAAACGTGACACCTCTGAGTCTCTGCTCCTCTAGTCTAACTATGAGCATGGAAAACCACGTGAAAAGACTTTGGAGTACATTCAATTGATTTTTATTTCACGAATTATGGCTCAACTGTCGAAAATCTTAAGCACACAAAGTGTGAAAAATGGTGATATTGATTATAAAGGCGATCACATTAGGGAATTCACTTCTAGCGGAGAATTGGGTCTGATCGAATTACTTACATTACTCTTTTGTTGCTTCTTAAACTTAGAATTACTTGCACGATCGAGAGATGTGTGTTGATTGTAAAATTTTGAATTGACTTTCAGAATGTTTTGATGGAAATTAGCATTGTTGAAATCTATCTCTTCCTAGGATTCATATGGATTTTGCTTGAGGACAAGCAAAAGGCTAAGTGTGGGGGGGTTAATTTATGCTTAATTGTTCTAATTTTAGGGGCTTGTATGAGCTTTATTTTAAGATAATCTTCTGGAAAATGGTGCGTTTTATGGTGTATTTTATGCTTTGCAGGAGATTTAGGTTTTCGAGATAAAGAGTGCAAATTTTGGAGAGTTTGGGCTAAGAATTGTGTTTATGTGCATACTCTGGCACGTCAGAGAAGCTAAAACCCCGCGCGGAAGCCAGAGCAGCGGAACCAAGCTCTCCAGAGCAGAGAAGCGCTCCAGATCCAGAGAAGTCATTCGCCAGAGCAGCGAAATCACAAGTCAGAGGGGAGAAAAGTCATCGCAGCGAAGTCAGAGCAGAGGAGAAAGTTAGCCCTGATTCAAAAGGCCAGAGCAGAGGAATCACTAGTCAGAGCAGACAAGTGCGCCAGAGAGGAAGTCGTTTCTCTGGCGAGGTCCATTTCTATGACAACATCCGTTCCTTTGGCGAGAGCTGTGAATTCAGCCAGAATGAAGATGACTTGCAGCGCGCGTCACAGCTGGAGAGTTGCCTTATCTTGCACGATTTTGTTGCCTTTAGAGTTCTACTTTGCAAGGCAACTTCCATGGTGATCTAGGGAAATTTGAGGTCTATAAATAGGGTTTAGTTTTCATTGTAAAATACTTCTGCCTCCAGGCGTGTAGTTAGATAAATCCTTTGCCCTAATCTCTAGTTTCCGCCAAGTTAGCTAAAGCTTAGGTTTATTGCTTTTCTAGTGTTAGTTTCGATTATTGTTCTTAGTTAGTTTAGTATAATTCTTTTAATTCATGTTTTAGATTAGTTCCCGTTTAGAGTTGTAATTACGTGACAGATTACTTCTCGAGACGATTTACGGTATTTCTTTAATCAAGTTTATTTATTTGCTTTTACCTGCGTCTCCTTTAAATTCTGCAATTTAAATTATGCACTTTAAATTATGCAATTTAGTTTCTGCCTAGTTAGATTTGATTAGAAGTTTTAATTAAATTTATTTAAATTTAAATTGCCTAGTTAATTCTTTACTTTAAGTTCATTTAATTCTTGCCTAGGGTTTAATAGTTTCACGCCTAGATAATTTTAAGATTAAGTTTTTAGTTAAGTTTAAATTACAAGTATTAGTTAATAATTCATTTTTGCCTAGTTAAGTTTAATTCGTGTTAATTTACTTTCAATGTTTTAGTTTAATAATCTTAAGTTTACAGCTTTCTTGTGACATAATTAAAAGCCCTTAAAGATCTTCCTTGAGAGACGACATTGGGTTAGCTTATCACTGCTAGAATGTCCTTGTTCTATTGCAAGTCAATCTAGAGGTGTTTCTAGTTGAGTCAACTGCCCTCTTTTTTAGAATATGATTTGAAATGTGAATAAATAAAGAATTAAAAGTAAAATTATTAAATTAAATTAAGGAATGTAGACAAATGACAGATTTCATTGAAACACTGAAAATTACAGATTACAGTGAGTTTCCAAAATGGCAGATTTCATTGTCTCACAACTGCCGCCAGAATTACAAAAGAGCTCCAAAATCTTTGGAGGGAAATTTGAAAGTACACCTACCACAATAGAACTCAATAAACACACCCAAGGAGTTGGGTAAACACAATAAATTCTCCAACTCCATTAATTAAATGTCAGAATTTAGAGGAACAGCAAAATTAACTAATGATGACAGAAATCAAATTGCATAGCGTCCCCAAGGGGACACAACACAGTGTGAACTCTTGTCTGTGAACAATGAGGTCTAGGGTTCAAACCCCACCGCTCCCTCTCTCATAAGGAAAAAAAAAGTTGCATAGTGGCTTCTCAAACATAGTTGCAACGGAAAACCTGCGTATGGTGCTAAGGAAGCAGTTATCGAGTTCTTCCATGTCAGTTTGAAAACCATATGGCGCATCTGGAAATCAGTAACGATACAGCAAGCTCTCGGACTACCTATACAATTGAAATCAATGAAGAAAGTATTACCGCACAAAGACAAATGGAAGATTGATGCTGAAAATGTGAAGAAGCTAAGTGTGCTAGATAGATGACCACTACTTTATTAACAACAAAAATACTGCAACTAATACGGTGCAATCGTAGTAATAAACAACAAGTTGAGTATCGTATCCACGACGACTGATAAATGAAATCACTCTAAATAATTCTAATAAGAACTCTAACAATATAAAGGCAAAACACCAAGATGATGAATGAATTAAACTAAATTCGATAATGAAAACTAAAGAAAATAAAAATCAAGTAGAAAATAAGATGATATAAGACTGATCTTAGGGATGTAAATTCATTAATCAAAGTCACATAATCAACCTATTAATTCTAATTACCAGTTTAATCTAGCTATGATGAGAGATCACACATATAATCAAATACTCTTGCTAGAGCAGCAAATGACATTAGATTAATAAATTCTCTATCTCCGTTAGGTCTCAAGAAAATCTACTAACTCCCAAAAGCACATAAGAATAGCTCTCTATGATCCACCTATCTCCGTTAGGTCTCAAGGTTAAAATCATATCATACATTCCTGAATCCACTTAACAGTTGTCTTTGTTAGGTCTCAAACCGAATAGCTACACATGAAAATTATTGATCAGGTAATCTACAAGAAATCAAGCACCAGGAATTATGAATTATAAACTAGAAGGCAAAAAGGTATTAACAAGTTAATAACAAAAATTCAATTAACTATTTACAAACCCTAAAATCAAAAAAGAAAACTAGCTAGACATTAGAAAATAAATCAAAAACATAATAAATAAGAAACCAATAAAAATAATTGAAATTGATAAAACCCAGAAAGAAATCTGAATAACAACTTGAATGTTGAAGTTTTCAATCTTGCAGGAAAGAAATTTAATCTATGAAAGCAATAAAATTCTAACTCTAAAAGAAAGAAAAATATGAAAAGTGGTGAAGAGGTGTGTCTAATAGGTCAGGAAAAGGGCCTATATATAGGCAAGGGGGATAAATACAGTACAGAGCTCAGAAATATTGATAAAAGCCCAAAAACCCGCAAAAACGCGGACAAAACCGCATGTTCGGCGATCACCGTCCGAGTCACCAAAATTCTTCCATATTCGAAATCAATATTCTTGTAAATTCTATCAAAGTTCGAGCAAATATCATATTTCACTAGATAAAGCAATATAAGCACAAAATAACTATGCAACACTCAATTTTCCATAAAATTGACATCATATTAACATGAAAAATCATGGAAACATGAGTGTTATCAATAGATCATCACTAAGAGTAATGGCAGGTAATCTTGGTGTTAGTAAATCACTTATCCATGTGTGGGTGAAAGAGAAGAAGCTTAAACCACATACCAATATTATCAAACAATTTTTAACCCCTCAAAATAAACTTTCTAGGCTACAATGGGGCCTTAGTCAGCTTAGTGGTAATAGTAAGGGAGGATTCATAAAATTTCAGACCATGTTCAACACCATACACATAGATGAGAAGTGGTTTTACTTAACCAAAAATAAGGATAGATACTACCTTATGCCAAGTGAGAAAGAGCCTTATAGGTGTTGCAAATCTAAAAGATTTATACCGAAAATTATGTTTATGTGTGCCATTGCATGACCAATTATAGATGCATAGGGTAAGATCATTTTTAATGAAAAATTAGAAAAACTTTCATTCATAAATGAAGAGGCGGCACAAAGGAACTCTAAAAATATAGTCAGAGGCCCTATGGAAGTGAAACCAATTTCAAATATCACAAAAACCATCATAGGGACTGCATGACCAACAAGGTATACATTTTTATTGTTTTGCTATCAAAATTTAGTTACAAATTCATCACTTGTCTTATGTAACCCAATTTCACATATGTTACACGTTTTTGAAGCTAAGTTGCGTGAATTTGCAAGTAAGAACATACTAATAGGGATGTCAATCAGGCCAGCCCACTCGGTTTCGGGCCAGCCCATTCGGTTACGAGTTATTTTCGGTTCGAGCTAGTCGGTTTTTTTATTTTTTGGGCTAAAATTTTTTGACCCTAACCTTAATCCGCTCGATTTCGGGCTAGTCCGTTCGGGCCCGCAAGTTTATGATTTTTTTATATGTTTAATTTTTTTATTAGATCATACTCTAAGTCCCAGAGCTGGCAGCAAAGAGATACGCGACAGAGCTGGCTGATGTCCAGAGCAGAGCTAAGTCCCAGAGCTGGCTTGTTCCTGAGAGGGCGGATCCAGAGCAGAGCAGAACTGATAGCCAGATCTGAGCTAGTTGCCAGAGCCAGAGCAGAGTTTATCCAGAGCAGAGTTATGTGCCACAGTTGGCTGAGATACAGAGCATAGCAAAGTTCCAGAGCAGGCTTGTACATGAGATGTCTGCGTAGAGTCCAGAGCAGAGCAAAACTGCTAGCCAGAGCAGAGCTAATTTCCAAATCCAGAGCAGAGCAAAGAGCTATGTGACAGAGCTGGCTGAGGTCCAGAGCAAAGCAGAGAGGGTGGGTCCAGAGCAGAGCGAAACTGATAGTCAGAGCAGAGCTAATCTTCAGAGCCAGAGCAGGGTTCCAGAGTAGAGCTGTATTTCAGAGCTGGCAGAGGTCCAGAGCAGGGCTATGTTCCAGAGCTGGATTTTTCCAAAGATGCAGATCCAAAGCAAAGCAAGAGCAGGGTTGCTTCCCGAGCAGAGTTGTTTTCAGAAATGACTTTACAGAGCTCATTAGTTTTAGGTAGGCTGAAGGGAGGTTCACGGCGACGGCGTATAACCGGCCGTGTAATCTCCCCTTCTGCTTTTTGGGGGCTGCCCCTTCGGTTTGTTTGTTTAAGGAGTGTCAGTTTCTGGCGACGGCATCTCACCGGCCGAAACTGTTACTTCTTCTCTCTTCGGGGAGATTGGGCTGTTTGCACCGACTTTCTTCGTCTTTTTTCTGGTTTGGTTTTGGGTTTGCGGGAGTACTTACGGCGACGGCGTATAACCGGTCGTAAGCTTCCCTTTTCTGTTTTTTGTGGTGGGCTTTTGGCGACGGCATCTCACCGGCCTTTTGCCTTCCTTGCTTGTTTTTTGTTGTGGGCTTTTGGCGACGGCGTCTCACCGGCCTTTTGCCTACTGTGTTGTTTTTGTTTTGGTCTTGTTGGCTTGAGCCGGGTTGGTTTGGGGACGATGGTTAGGCCGGAGTTCCTGAAACTTTCCCTTTCGCTCTTCTTTCTCTTGTCGTTCCTTGGTTGTCTAGACGGGTTCTCTTTTTCCTTCTTATGGTTTTTCCCTTTGGGTTTTCTGTAGGAAGGTTTTAATGAGGCTCGGCCCTTAGTCTGCTTTCTTGTGCTTTCAAGGGTTTTAAGTTTTTCTGTTTTTTCTTCTTATATATAATCGCAATTTAATAATTAGATAATCATACTCTTGTAATAAAAATATGTCGTGTTTTTTAAATCAATACATTTCGCCTTGGTTTAGATACAAAAATTAGTGTTATTTTAACGTAAATTTACATAATATCTAGCTTTAACTTCGTTTCCGACAAAAATTCTATATAGATTTAACATAAATGACTATCTTTCTTTGACTTTTATATCATAGATGTTTGTTATTAACATCAGAATATATTTTACAAGCATCAAAATATTATTATCGAATTAAAAAGTATAGTATTAAAGTTTAAAAATCAATTATTAAGTAAGTACTGTTCGGTTAATCGGACCAACCCTATTGGGCTCGGGCTATTTTCTGTTCGGGACATTCGGGCTAAATTTTTTTCGGGCTAAAAATATTCAGCCCTAACCCTCCTTTTTTTATCGGTCTATTCGGGTCGACCCATCAGTTTCGGGCTTTTTTTACATCCCTACATACTAATAAAGCAAGATAATGCCAAGCCATACATCAAGCCTGATGACCTAGAGTTCGAAGCAGTTTCCACCAAGGATGTAGAAGAATTACTCAAAAATGTGTCTTTCTTACTTTTGTAGATTGCCACCACGAAATAGTCAAACCTAAACAACTACAAAATCCCTCACGCGAACAAGGAGAGATTAGCAAGGCTTGGGATTCTACCAGATGCAATATCAATTGAGGAACAGCTTGTAACAGAGTGTGTGGAGTTCCTAAACTTGCAAATCAGTAAGAAGACTCACTGAAAATCATTTCGGGTAGTGTTTACAGAACCAAACAGACGTGAAGCATATTTTTGACTTGTTTGGAATGTAAACTTTTATTGTTTTTTTTTTTTAAACAAAGTCTCAGTGAAACACTTTTGCATCATTGAATTGTTATGCATGATAATCATCCTAAGGAACCTCCAATATTAGGTAAACTACCTAGTGTAATCATCCTCCCTTAGGAGATAATCATCCTCCCTCGGATAAAGATCATCATAGGGACCTAACACCTCACAGACCACAGTGCAGAATTTATACATCACATATCACAGATCACAAAGCATCATCAACATAACACATAAATCATCACAGGGCTAAAGCATTGAAGACCGGCCCTTAGATAAAAGATCAACATAGAGGCAAGGATCACAATTAACAATACCAAACACCACATAACACATAGATCATCATAGGGCCAAAGCATCACAGACCCTAAGATAAAATATCATCATAGGGCCGAGTATACACAAGTAGTAGTATCACGGTTAACTTATCACTTCAATAATCAAATATTGGCATCCCCAGCCGACCTACTCATATTGCATGTGCAAATGTCACACCCCAATTTTTAAATGAATAAAAATAATCGAGGTGCAACTAATTCATAGAAATAAACAAGGAACAACCTTGTTAAAATCCGAAAAATAAGATAACGAGTCGGGCTAGGCCCCTTTGGATCACAAGTTTTGTTTCATGTTTCTGACAATCGACGTTCATTAACATAAAACTAGAAATTTTAAATTGAAGCTCAACATGAAGTCATCTTAAGTTGAGAAAACAAAAGATGTATAAGAGTTATTACTACAGCGGAAGTCTATATAGAATTTGAACCCTAGCCTCAGCTCAGTCCCGTCAGCACCGGCCAGCCAACCTGAAAACATTTGAAAGTATTTTTGGGCTAATTACTAATGTACTCAGTGGGCATGCATTTTCATAAACATTTCATATTTTCGTAAAGACGGTTTATCCAATCATAATTGACATAACTTAGAAGGTTTTAAAAAGAAATAACTTCTAAGCATGTTAAAATATTTTCTTTCATTTGTGCGCACATGTCACACTCCCTTTCTATTACTCGATGTGATCTCGGACCTTTTAGCCACCGACGGATCCATTTCTCCCATTGCACTTTCCCTCAGGACGTAACTCAGATAAATTGAATTGACCTCGTGACGCTACCCAGGCAGGCCTTACATGATACATGCTCCGGAACACATCCAGCCAAGCACCCTTATAACGCCTCTTACATGAATTAGTGCCCGATGGAGATCAACCCACCGAAACAACTAACAAGTGTACACAATTCTCAAATAACGTGTTAGGCCATAAGAGAACCTCGATCGATCCATGAATTGCGAGCCTTAAACAGAGCAGAGTGCACATAAACATTTTATTGGATAAACAGTTGGCATTTCATTGAATAAATAATTTGCATTTAAATGAAATATTTAGAGCTTAATAACTCAATCATACTTTATACATTTGGAAAGTAAGCCCACCTGGATAGGCAAAGCCTGAAGATCATAATCACATAAACTCATCTTGGGAAAGCAGTGCTAATCCCCTTGGTCCACAAAGCCTACAAGAAATTTTATCCTTAATAGGTCTCATGAAACTAATCTTAAGTCATGGTGTAGTGCTTAATATTCTATGATTCAGTTAGCCAGGTTTCTTTTGTAATTGGAATTATAAATAAAACCAATTAAATCATAAATGCTCTTATTGCAAAATAAATGCAATTTCATGTCATGCTTAGCATATAATAAGTAATTACTTAAAATATGCACATAATAATATAATATTATTATGCAAATTATCCTTTAAATAAATTAATTAAACTAATTAATAGTTCAATTACTAAAACATAAGACAGCCCAATTTAATAATTGAAGGCAGTCCAAAGTCTTTAAATAAAATAAGGACCCTACACATTTATTTAAAACAATGGCCTAACTGAAAATTTAAAACATAATTCGGCCCACAACTCAAGCCCAACAACAGCCCTAGCACAACACCCTTCTTATTTCCCTTTATCTTCCATCAGTCACGCACACCACTCCTCCAACAGTTTCTCAATCTCCCTCTCGACTGATCCTCTCGCCTCTCTCCCTTTCGACTGATCCTCTCGCCGCTGCTACTCCATCGTGCCCGGCGAGGAGCGCCGCTCCAGAACCTTTCTCCCTCGAACCCCTGTCACTCCCTCTGTTCTCTCTCTCCTTGGCGACGATGAGAACACCGCCGCCTCCCTTGGCCTTTCTCTCTCTTGGCCCATTTCTGGCGACTGCAACAGCAAGGCTGCCGCCGACCGCGACCCCCATCTCTCTCCCTCCGTCCGTGGCCGAGCGACAGCAGCAGGGCCGCCGCGCCCTGGCCTCCCTCTGTGAAAACCTAACCACCGCCCCAGCCCCTGTTCCCGATGGCCGACGACCCCCAGGCCGCCGCCGCCCTCTCCTTCCCCACTCTTCACCGTGGCTAGGCAGCAACGGCAGAGCCGCAGCGCCTAGCCTCCCTCTCGGACTTCCGCCGATAAGCAGCAGCAAAAGCCGCCCGCAGCAACTCAGCCCCGGTCGGCCACCTCCCCCCCCCACAAGTACCTCTCGGCTTTCCCCTCAAGACCTCGCTGGAGCAACGGCGATGAGCCGCCTCACAGCCTTCGACCTTCTTTCTTCTTCGGCCAGACCGACAATGGCGCCAAGCCACCGCCGTCGACTTTCTGCCCAGACTTGACAGACATAAACCAAGTTCAAGACTCCATTTTTCTTCTCTTTTATAAATCATACTCTGATGTATGTACATATATATATATATATAGATCATTTATACAAAAGCTTGTTTGTGAATGTAAATGGAGGTGCCTTATTCAATACTGTAAAAGCAAAGTATTGTAGTTTGAAGAAAATGAAACCTTGTGATGATTGTGTATACGGGTGTGATTCTTGTTGTATTAAGCTCATAAGAACAAAATGATAGGAGTGGGGGTTCAAGAGGAACCTTTATGACTTGTGAATTTCTCGAATCTGAAATGGGTGAATATCTGAATTTGCTTAATTGCTGGAAATTGGAAACATAAAGATAGTTAAAATGGAGGGTTGTATCCCCAAAGAAGAAGAAGAGAATTGGTTGGAACGCTTACCTCTGCACTTTAAACTTTGTTGGGTGTGTTGAACCGAGAAGGAGAAAGCGGATGAAATAATAGAAGGAAACTTGGCTTTTGTATAATTGAAGTGGCAGAGGATTGGGGATGAGATTGCCTGCAAAAGCATGGCTGAAATTTGACCTTTGGGGTCTGAGATTGGAGGCTGCTGCAGAGAGTAGGGTGGCTGTAAGAGGCATAGGTTATGAGTGCCAATTGGACAATCCAAAATCCCTCAGGATAAAATCGTCGAGACTGTACTAATGCTTCAGGGTTTGCTAATTAAAAGGTTGTGAAAATGCTTGAATGCTAAGTTAAATAAATATGCAATGCATATAAATTTAATAACTAAATTTACAAAAAAGCCACGTTAAGGTAGTGGGCAGCTCTCCCCCCTGACTTTAGGGGGCTAAAAGCCATAGGGACACCATCGGTAGGGGGCAATCTGATACTTAACCCTAAATTTAATAACTAAATTTACAAATGCTTTTGTAAATCATTTTTGTTGGAATTAAAATAAATTCTTTTCTCAATCCGGCATGAATCATCTTAAATCTAAGTTCAAAATTACTCTAAACTTAGTAAGGGAAAAACGGGGTGTTACAGCAAATCAGACATTAAATCATCAAGCAAATGGCATCACTAGCTCACCAATAAACCAAATTAGGTAGAAATCATAAACTAAATGGCAGTAGAACGATATTACCTCATTAGCTCAGAGATAACACATTAGGAAATAAAATTCCTAGGGTTTGCAGACGGCGGGGGCGGTGCGCACAGGCCAGCTTCTCCGTTCTCACAAACGACGGTGGCTCTTCATCAAGGATGGGGCCACCGGTTGCCACCCACACATCGTAGCCACTTTCTGGCATCACAGATTCCGAAATGCCCACCCACTTTGTGTATTTTTTTCTCTCGTACTGCGAAAAGTCAAATAACTCTGTTTTCTCAATAGATCCAGTTTCTGGAACCGTCAATAGAAGAGAGATTCATCGGGACCTTCAAACGTAGAGAATCAGCAGGCGAAACTGATTTCTCAATAGATCTAGTCGTCGGAAACCACTCCTCAACAAATCCAGTCGTCGGAGTGGATTCTACAAAAGATTCAGTCACCAGAGTGTATTATTCATGAGATTCAGTCGTCGGTATAGAATCGGAGAGGGCATCACTCACCATGGTTGTAAAATGAGTTTTCGGCACCATGGACTCTAATTTCGGCGCCACCCACTCAAAGAAGGCCACATAAGACATGGTTACTGCTTCCATGGACGGGACGCCAGATTCCCCATTAATTTCCACCGATTCATACTCCCAATTCCTTGAATAAGTGGTATGAGACGTAGGAGCATCACCCATCGGCAATTATGGGTTCGGCGGATAAGGGGATCAGAGATATGGGAATCGGAAATGAATCGGTTGTTAAAACCCTAGGAAGTAATGGGCCGAATAAGGAAATGAAGGAGGGTTATTTAAGGTGTTAAGTAATGAGCCGAATAAGTAAATTACAGGGATTAATTGAGGTGTTAAGTAAATAAGGGTGGGCCCATGTTGGTAAAGGATAGTAAAATTAAAAAGCAAGGGATGATATAAATGTCCAGGTATTTATTTAATGGACAAAAGCAAACTGTGCATGCTAAGAGAAGATAAGAGGAGAGATGCTTGCAGTGACTACCACAAGAAAGCCGCCCCCTATCTTCGAAAGTGGCATGTCACTTCGTTCGTACCTTCCTGACTTAGGCTTTCAACTGAAAAATTTAGAGGCAAATGGGTATTTAGTTCGTGGACGGAAGAAGTATAAAAAATGAGTTTTTAGCCTCCATTTTTTCCATTCTTTTTTCTCTCTCTTATCCCACTAATTTTTCAATTATTTTTCTCTTTCCTACTATTTTTTATTTTAATTATTTTCTAAACATTGTCAAATTTGATTTATAAAAAAATATTCAATGTGCATCTTAAATTTAAGTTCGTGACAAAATCTTTAATATATTTGGTATAAAAATCATCAAAAATGATAAGATGAATAAGTTATGAAAAATTTAAAATATTTTACTCTCTCTCTCTCTTCATTTATTTTTTACAACTTTTTATTTATGTTGGTGTACTAAAATATTTAGGGTTAATTGCCGCTTAATTCAAAAGCTTTTTGAAAATTCGCGATATTCTCACCAACTTCAAAATCGGCGTATGAATACATGAATTGAGAATTTGTTCTTAATGTTCCCAAAATAAGAAAAAAAAAACCAAATTAAAGGTGACGTGGACTACCGTAAAAACAGCGTGGCATAACCGGCGGTGCAAGAAAACGACGTCGTTTCTTTTAAAATAATACGACGTCGTTTTGATTTCCAACAACAATTAAAAAAAATAAAAAAATTGCAGAAATCTCTCTCTCTCTCTCTCTCTCTCTCTCTCTCTCTCTCTCTCTTTCTCACACACACACACACACACCTTCCTCGCCGGAAAATTTGCAAAATTTTGCAGCTCGCACACCAACAATCGCCAATCATCTCGCACACCAACAAATTGAAATCTCTCGCACAGCAACAATCTCTCTCTCATCTCTTGCCTGATTCTAGGTCCTAGGGTTTCGATTTGGGGATGGAGAAAGCCGACGGCGCAACAGCAGAAAGCCTCCCACCGCCGCTCTGCAAATCGCGGGTCCTAGGGTTTCGATTTAGGGGTGGGAGAAAGCCAGCGGCCCACCTGCAAAAAGCCACCCACCGCCGCTCTGCAACGCGGCCTCCCTTCCTTCAACTCGCCACCCCAAATCGTGGCCCCCCTCTTCAAATCGCCACCTTCAAATCGCGGCCCCCATCTGCAAATCGCAGCCCCCCTCTTCAAATCGCGGCCTTCCTCTTCAAATCGCCACCTTCAAATCACAGCCTCCCTCCGCAAATGTCGGCCTCACTTTCTTCAAATCTCCCTCTCTCTCTCTCTCTCTCTCTCTCTCTCTCTCTCTCTCTCTCTCTCTCTCTCTCTCGCAGATACCTTCTTTCGATTTTGGACGTCGACGGCTATGTTTGGTGATGGGGGTAGATGGAGAAGGCGAAGGTTTGGGGAAGGAGGTAGGCTTGGGGGGTGTTTGCAGGCCGGGAGTTTGGGAGGTGGCGTCGGGGGTTTGGGGAGGTGGTGGTCGGGGGGTTGGGGAAGGGGTAGGTTTGGGGATGGGGTATTAGGGTAGGTGATTTTTATTTTTTAAAAAATTAATTATAAATAAATAAAATTATTAAAAAAAATTAAAACAATGACATGTATAGCTGATTTGGCATGAAATTGACATGTCATACGTATTTGCCATGTCATCTCGCCGGATTTTTTAATTTTGGGAACATTAAGAACGAATTCTCAATTCATATATTCATACGCCGATTTTGAAGTTGGTGAGAATAGCGCGAATTTTCAAAAAGCTTTTGAATTTAGCGGCAATTAATCCAAATATTTATTTATTTATTATGATGTGTAGTACTCTGTAATGATAATAATGTTTAATGCTAGTTTTCATTGTCTAATTATTTAAAATTATTTAATAATTATCATTACACTTTATAATTATCATTACATTTTCATTATCAATTATTTAAAATTATTTTCATTAAAATTTATGTTTTTAAATTCGGGATTTTGTTAAGTAATTGATTTGAATTATTTTATTTTATTTTTAAAACATATTTGTATTTATTTATATTTTCATTTTATTTAAATTGACGCAAAAACTTATGTACACTCAGTCTCATGGGTGAGACGGGTTCGACCCGCACCCCGAACCCCATGCCCCCTCCCCACCCTAAACCCCAATATCAGTTGTATTTGCCCTCGCCCTATCTTTCTCTCCTTCTCACGCCACCATTTCACCATCCCAGATTCTCGCTTACAACATTCTCTCTCTACTCCCAAATAGCGCTTCACATATCACTTTCAAAGCGCCTCTTCTCCGAAACCGCCCCTTAATTTATATCTCCGACCAGAGTGCACTCGATGTCGGCGGCCCAATGCTACTGCGGATCCACCTTGCCCAGCTTCTTCCGCCGCTTCCTTCAGTGACCAGCTTTGAACAACCAATCCACCCCCAACCCTCCCCTTTTTTCTATCGCTCCCCATCGGCGATAAACTCAGGGAGAAGCTCAAGTCCATGAGCATCTCCGACCACCAGCTCCCCTGTCTCGACGAGGACGGGGGGCTCAGCATGCCTCTCCGCTTGAGCGTTGTAAACGTGAAGAGGGTGTTGAGGTTCGTGAAATTGGAGATTGTTAGGGAGAGACTTGGGAATATTCCGACAATTTTTGGCTTATAGGAATTATTCCCCAATTTCATGGAAATTTTTAATTGCTTTTGATTTGTCCAAATTTGAGTTCAACTGCTTGTAAACGAGAATTTGATGGTAGCTAGCTATTATGGTGTTGGTGTTTATAGTAGATTTTGAATTGTTTTTAGATTTGGTTCATTCTATCCAATAAACAGTCGAATAACATTTAAATTTAGTGAATGTATCAATTTATGAGCTCTGTTTATTCAGTTTTACTGCTTCTTCTTCGACTTATTTGGTTAAGTAATTATTGTCGTAATAAAAAAAATAATTATTGATATGAAGAAAGGTAATGTTTTAAAAATATTACTCCATCCGTCCCAATATTAATGGCTCGTATTCTTTTTTGAGTCGTCCCACGTTACTTGAATCGTTTCCTTTTTTAGTTGTAATTAGGGAACAATTAAATGTGTAATTAACCCTAGTATATAAACCTAAAATCCAACCCTAAAAACACCCCACCCACCCAATTTCTTCCCCACTCTCCTCTACTCTCTCTCTCTCTCTCTCTCTCTCTTTTTCATCTGCCTCTTCCTCCACCGTTCCTCCCTTCACTCTCTTCCTCCCGCAACCTCACGTCTCCACCGTTCTTCCTTCTGCCATCTTCATCCTGCCGCCGCCACCACCGTTCTTCCTTCTGCCCTCTTCCTCCACCGTTCTTCCCTCTACCCTCTTCCTCCCCGCCGCCACCACTGTTCTCCCCTCCGCCCTGTCCCTCCCGCCGCTGCCACCACCAACCTCGCCCTGACCCGTTTCTTGGGTGAGAACGAGTGCACCCAAGATCAACTATTATATTTATATTTATTTATTTAAATATATTGTTAATTTCAATATTTGTCGTGCATTTTATGAATAAGCATACTAATATAATATAATATCAATAATTGGTGGGTTTGAAACCTATTCATAGAAATACTGAACGAGTTGACTCAAAATCAAGTTCCCCAACTCCACAAAATAAGACTAAAAATCAGTTCTTCAACTCAATTAAAATGATACTCTCTCTGTCCACGAAAGAATTTTCTAGAAGAGAGACACAGATTTTAAGAAAAATATTGTTGAGTGTATTCGAAATGATAAAAAAAAGTGTTTTAATTAGTATTGGAAGTAGTCAAAACGTGAAAAGTAAGAGTAATGAGATATTTATAAATGGTGGGGTATAATATAATCCAAAAATAAATACTCCCTATGTCCCTGAAATGGCTTCCTCTTTGGGGACGGCACGGATTTTAATGAAAAGTTGTAAAGTGTATTGATAGTGGAGAAAATGTGATATAATTATTATTGAAAGTTGTGAAAAGTGTTATAATTAGTATTGGGAGTGGTGGAAAGTGAAAATTAAGAATAAATAAAGTATTATTAGTGGTGGGGTAGGTGTCCAAAAATGGAAAGAAAGAAAGAGGAAGTTATTTGAGGGACGTCCAAAAATGGAAAAAGAGGAAATTATTTTAGAGACGGAGAGAGTATAAAAAAAATTTTATGGACGTCCCGAAAAGAAAATTATAAATTTTTTTATGGAAGGATGAAGTAATTTAAAATTCAACAAACGGAAGCCAAAATGCAGAAAGCTACTCCCACTCCCACTGCACATCTGTTGTCCAAGGAACGACCAAGCATATTGCTCTCCCACTACATATTTGAAAATAAAACATCATATTTGAGAATATATACATAAAAAGGGGCAGAAACTATGGAGGAATGACCGAAACATAATTACAAACAATATAATTGGGGAAAACAATCAAGAAGATCATAAAAATTGCTCCCTTCATTACAAATCAATAATACTAAGAAATATATCTCAAAAAGAAATACTAATATCAAGAACTAACTAAAAGTAACTAAAGGAAAACAATCAAGAAAAGGGCAACGAAGATACGATTTATGTCGATAGAGTAAAATAAACTGATACTTAAACCATCGAAAGAGCATATATTTCACTAAATAAAACAAAATAAAAGGTCAAATTTCAAAACTTAATTATCCAATGCATAAGACAAGCATAAATAAGACACACCACAAAACATGTAAATTTGAGATTCACTACCATAAATAAAATAAAATATAAAGTCACATTTTAAAAGCTTAATTATCCAATGCATACTAAGAAATACAGTCACAATAGTCTGACGAAGAAACATTTTAAGAAAAAAGAGGCCTAATTACATGCACAACACCAAATCTAGACCAAGTAACAAAAATGTTAGACCTGTTGCTTATGCATGCCTCAGTCTTCACTTTTCTTCTTCTTCTTTTTATCTTTCTTCTTAGCAGAAGTATCGTCGCCACCATCCTCAGTTTCGGCATGTTTCCTCTTCTTTTTCTTCTTCTCGCTGGCATCACCGCCGTCTTTGTCTGCTTCTTCAGTATGCTTTCTCTTTTTCTTCTTCTCCTTCTTAGCTGGCTCAGCTTCAACTTCTGCATCATCAACTGCTCCAGGCAAAACATCTTCGGGTTGAGTCCTCTTCTTCTTTTTCTTCTTCTTCTGCTCTTCTTCAACAACTTCCGGCTCTGCTTCTTCTTTATCATCCTTGGAGAGTGATTCCGTAAGTGCAAGAATTGAATCGGCAGCTGGATTGTAAGTCTGCAAAACAAGACACTGACTTTCAGACAATTATACTTAAAAACATCGGGACAGCATTGTATTACTAAGATATGTTTCAGACCTTGGCCGGTGTGATCATCCCTCCTGATCCTTTCTTCTTGTCCTTGTCATAAAACTCGATCTTTGGCTTTCCTTTTACGGAACCAGCAGAACGACTTAGTTCTTTTCCTTCTAAGCTCCTCAATCGCGCTTCAAGCTATATAAAAAGTAACAAAGGAGTTATGAAAGAACAACTGGTGAAGCAAGAACATTCTGTACACACTAAGAAAAAAGCCAGAAAATACCTTGACTCTATTCTCCAGACCCATTGTATTATCTTCACCATCTCCAAGAGCATCACAACGGATAGCCAAAGCAGCTTTTGCAGCAAGAGACCGTGAAATCTTACCCTTGTGCTTAGGGGCAGCTTGGCCAATCAGAGAAGCATGATAAATAAGTCCATACTTGGGAGTCGCATGCTTTGTCTTCAATGCTCTAAAGAGAGCCTTCTCCGCACCAAGTATCTGCACTGTACTTCCGGGTTGCTTAGCCAGATTCAACAAGCTGCCTCCATGAGCAATCAAGCGAGCACCAACAAGTTCGCCAACAAGCGCAGTAAGATTTGGGGCAATAGTGTTCATCCTGCTCTTTAGATAGTCGTACAGTTGGGCTCTGTACTCGGAAAGAGAGAGAACTTGGTTACATAGATCTTTTATGTTTTCCAAATCCAGATCACTAACTTCAGTTCCCATGGAGATCACAGCTGCCTCCTTTAGTTCTGTCTCAACCTCCTCCAGAAGTATCTACAACATTATTAATAATGTGAGTACTAAAAGAAAACCAAATACCAGCCAACAACAGAAATTGAAGAAATTTACAGGAAAGTTATTTTTCAAAATATAAATGCATTGAGGGCTCAGTACTAGCAATGGGACAAAGGGAATTTTTTTTAATTAAAGATGCAAATGTAAAAATGTGACAAATGTCATGAGTGAAGCTTCAAGCAATTAGTAGATTGTTGCATATTGATGATCACTTTCAAGCTTACAAAGCGTAAAATGGAAGCAACATTTAAATTCTATTTACAGGTCTTTATTCATCAAGCAACGAGAAAATCACTAAATGCCTACCTCAGAGAAATCAAGCTTGGCAGCATTGGAGCGGTAACCCATCAATTTCACAGACTTTGCATAAAGGATGTTGTCTTGCACGATCTTCGCAAGTTCAGGAAAGTGCCATCCATACCACTCTCTGACCCTCATTGCATATGTATTAAGCTCTTTGTCAAGGTCATCCAACAGGCTAATGGCTTGAATTATCATTGTATCAACCTATAATAACATTCACACGCAATCATCAATAAAAAACCAAAAAATGGGCAAACATGAACAAACTTTCAAGGCTTGTATATGTTGATACACTGCAAAGCCGGAGGCAGACAACAAATAAAAGAAATAACAAAACTCGCATATCAAAACTCATATTAAAGGATTTCCCTTCAACTTGTACAACAATGGCACACAACTTTTGAAGTAAACCAAGCATACAAGAATTTCCTCATTCTTTCAGGCTTCTGACCTTTAATACAACATATAAGCAACTCAAACTTGTACACAGGCACAGATAAGAATGATGAGAATGAATAATAAAACAACAAAAGTTACACATCAATTACTAATATGCATAGTTTACTCCAGGCCACATAAGTTGAACATCTTTGGGGCCTAAATCATAGAACTCACCTTATCAGGACTGAATTTCAACTTGTATCTGGATAGGCTGTGAGATAAACCAAGGCTCATTGGAGCCATATCTTGTGCTGCTAGACCCGATATCAGTTCAGTCAATTGACTTCTGACACCTCTCATTAATTCCATAACAGAATTGTTGTGGACACATTCTATTTGCTGCAAGATTTAAAATAATCATAAATGCAAACAATTTGATATAATTAACCAAATCGTAAAGAAATGCTAACTTACAAGCTTCTCTTTGATTGTGTTCCCGAGTTTCGAATCCGCTACGGCTAAAATGTCACCATCACAATGACTGCGCAGGAATTTCCGGAGACCTTTGCTGGGTTTACTATCTATCAGTAGAGTAGCAGCAGACAAAGCCTCTGCAGTATTCTCAAATTTTGAGAATGCTTTCAGCTTGACTACCTAAAGTTGACATGAAAACAATTGTTAATAAAATCTATTGTTTTTTATGTTAAAATAACATAAGAACTACGAATGAGGATGGAGCCAAGCATTCAGCTTCAATCGGTATTCACAAGTGAAACATTATAAAGACTATTTTCATTTAATTTTTCATTCAATCCTATACAACATTTTCTTCATAATCCTCACCCCCAACCCAATTTACTGTACAAGTAGATACTGCTGCAAGACACTTTTGTGGGGATAATCAAAAGCTAAGTTAGCTACCTGACATTTAAACCCATTTTCAGAATAAAATGAACATAACGAATCCCAGATACATACTTAATCACCAATAAAAATCAGCATAATATAAAAAAACAGTATTCTAGAATCAATACCTTTCTAGCGGAGTCAGGCGAGGCAAATTCCTTCCCCAAATCCTGCAACAACAAAAAAATTAAAAATAAATCAGAGAAAGAACATCATACAGCAAAAACAATGAAAACAAACAGAGACTACAACGAAATACCTCGACTTTAGAAAGTTTCCCTTCATCGAGGACTTTGAAGAGCGCAAAGCCTGCCGGAGTTTCAAATAGAAGCAACATATTCCGACCACCACCGAACACTAGCCGCCGCAGTCTTAAGATTTTAGAAAAATTAGAGACTAGGGTTTTAAGAAACGGCTCGGTATAAGGGTTTTAGGAAAACAGGTGTGCTGCTATATATATATATATATAAGAGGTAGACTTATGTGACTATGTGAGCGGCAGTCTATTTCAGCGCATGGTGTGAGCGCGGGTCTGGGTCGCGACCCGACCCGGATCCGGCTCCACCTTAATTGTTAAAAAAAATTACAACGGCTTTATACACTATATAATGCTGTTAATGAATTTCGTTGCAGTAGAGTCTTTAGTTCAGTTGGTTTAGGCGCTCTTCAATATTCTTTAGGTCTAAGGTCGAAACCCACTAGATGAAAAATAGGTTTTTTATTTATGTCATTTTTCTGTAGTTTCTTTCTTTTAATACTTGTAGTTTTTTTGGTTTTTTTTTTTTTGTAGTTTCTTTTTTTTAAGTATGTAGTTTCTTTCTTTTTTCTATAGTTTCTTGCTTATAAGAAAAAATGAAATATTTTATATACAATCTCACCCATGAAGATTTGCAGATATCTTCTTCATGGATTGGAACAGTGAATACACCGTTCATAATTATTTATCTCACATTCATAATAAGACCAAACAATTGTTACCTTAATTGCAAATTGGCTAGAAAGCGTGTGATTTAGTGTCTTTTTAGGAGTTTTGACTATTCTCTCTTCAAGTATAAAAAAATATATATTGTATAATCCGTAGATATATATGTAAGATGGTGAAAATTACTAAAAAAAATTATTTAGATGATAGTATATACTCCCTCCGTCCACCAATTAAAGGCCTAGGGGAAAAAACACGGGTTTTAAGAAAAAGTGTATTTTTATTAGTTGAGTGGAGAAAGGGTCCCACTTTTTAAGAAAAAGTGTATTTTTATTGGTTGAGTGAAGAAAGGTTCCCACTTTTTTGTAAAGAATCTTTGACTTTGTAGATTAAATAATGAATAAAAACTTGTCAAAAATAGATAGGCCTTGTTTTTGTGGACGTCCCAAAAAGACAAGTAGGCCTTGAATTGGTGGACGGAGGGAGTATATAAAAGAATTAACTTGGATGGTGAATAGGGATGTCAGTCCAGCTCGAAACCCGTGAGCTAACCCGATTAACCCGTCAACTCGAGAGGGTTAGGGTTGAAAATTTTCAACCTGATAAAAATTACAACCCGATTAGCCCGGAATCGAATAGTCCGACACCCGGTAGGGTCGGTTCGACTAACCCGATGGGCTAGCCCGAAACCCGGATACTTAACATAAAATATTTAGATATAAAAATTACAAAATGACAAAATATAATAAAGTCACATCATTTCACTTTTTTGTATTTTTGAGATGCGTTGATTCTATGAGTTCAAATTATTAATGGATATTTTATTATTATTATTATTATTATTATTATTATTATTATTATTATTATTATTATTATTATTATTATTATTATTATTATTTTAAGTTGAAACATTTTATTGTTACTAACTTATTTTATATGTTATGTAATCTCGACTTTTTTTCTTCAACATCTTATATTTTTGCATTTCATGCTTGCTATATAATTTAATCTTTTATTTCTATGTATATTTTATACATTATACATTATATCATTAAGAATAACAAAATAAAAAAAATTATTTTATTTTTATGCTTTTAACCCGATTAGCCCGATGGGCTAGCCCGAAACCCAAACATTTAAGGTTAAGATTGAAAATTTATAATTTGACAAAATCCTCAGCCCGATTAGCCTACACCCGATTAACCCGAAATCCTATAGAGTTGCCCTGAAACCCGGTGAACTGGCCCGATTTTATTTTCACCATTGGTGAAAATAAAATCTCTCTCTCTCTCTCTCTCTCTCTCTCTATGTGTGTGTGTGTGTGTGTCTATATATATATATATTAGATTGAAAGTGTTAATGTTAAATTAGTACATTAGTTTGCTTTATTTTTTTATAATAATTATACTCCCTCCATCTATAAAATATATTCTCATTAATTTTTTGGACATAATCATATTAATTATAATCCTTCAAATTTTTACATATTTATACAATAGAATGAATGTTGTATCAACAACATATTAGATAGATATTATGTATATTAACTTTTATGGTGATTTATGGGTAGGGCTGGTAAACCGGATCCGGATAAAACTGTAACCGAACCGAAAAAATCGGTTATCGATTAACCAATAATCGATTTTTATCGGTTCAGTTCGGTTTTCGATTATTATATTTCTAGTTAACCGGTTAATCGGTTTAACCGGTTAACCGATTTAATTTATTAAATTAATTAACAAATTTATATTTTGTAGGGCTTTTCTTTAATTCAATCGTTGCCTCCTTCGGTCCTTCCCGTCTGCCTTGCCTCCCTCCGGCCACCGGCACCGCCCCGCACCGTACCGGACTGAACTGTCGCCCAGCCTCGCACCGGACGGCCCGTACCTTCGCTCTCTATCACTTAGCAATTGCTCCGCCCGCGCCCAGATCTGCAGCAGGCCCTCGCCGCCCCCATTCCCCAGCAGCAACAGCCACCCCTCGCCGCCGCGCCAAGGGCTGCCTCGGGTAAGTCCGCTATCATCTGTTATTGTATGTGTATCTGTATGAATCCGTATGTGTATGTGCGACGGGAATCTGTATATATATGTAATGGCTTTAAAAAAAAATCTCCATTTGAATACAAAAGAATAGGTAACAATCTCAATCTTCTTAATCCAATGCATTTTTCACAATATAAAACATATTATTCTCAAGTGCAAAAATGGCTCTTTTTTGGAAGAAGAAAGATGCGATGCATTTAAGTTAGCATATTACCTATTTGATAGAATTCCCCAAAGAGATCAAATGTCCAATTGTGGCATACTCAAGTAACGTTAGACGGTTTGCGACGTAATTTGCAATGTGTTTGTTCGAACAAATTCAGAAATGTAGAATTAATCGGTTAATGCGGTTAACCAATTAACCGGTCCATTAATCGATTCGGTTACCGATTAGGGAAATGTCCCTTATTCGGTTCCGGTTAACCGGTGAACTGGTTCGGTTTTAACCGAACCGGACCGGTTACCAGCCCTATTTATGGGGGTACTCCCTATCAAATTTCACTAAAATATTTAATATATTTAACGAAGCATGAGTACATATTTTATTATAATTAGTATTTGCTCCTGCAATATTAGTATCAAATAGAAACTCAAGTATCATGACGCTAGTGTAGCACCCCGTGCGATGCACGGTATGTACATCTTTCAATATTATCATTCATTTTTTAACATTATTACTACCGGATTAAAAATATAAAGACAACATTGTTTAATAATACACACAAATTTAAATATTTAATCAAAATATCATAATAATTAGAGACATGAACTATATATTATCCCTGCATAGAACAAAATTAACGTTATTTTTTAACATTAAAACTTGTAGCAACCTTGGATGTAATGAATTTAATTTTATATATTGTCCATTGATAGCATGTAATATTAAGTTATTGAATTTAAGGTATGGATTCAGTGAGAATAGTCAAATGTGCTGAGAAATGAGAATGGATTTAAATTATCAGATATTTAAATCCTATAGTTGATATTAATTTATTCAATCAATTTATCGTGTCAAAAATTAATAAATAAATTAGTAAAATATACAAATAATCCAATATAAATTTACGAATCAGACACTTGTAATGCATGAATAATTGTTCAACTTTGGGAGAAAACTTTACCATATTAACTAAACACTTGTAATACTTGAAAATTTGAAATTATTTTTCAGCAAATAACCAAGCTAAGTGTATTATTGTTCCTCGTACTTTTCCTTGACTGCTAATCACAAGGTCGTAGCTGAAAATCCAGCTTCATTTCTCTTGCCAGTTAGAGTCGAACTGAAGCCAAAAAGTGGAATCAGGTAGCTTCAGGCCTTCAACTTCATTTTTCAATACATACATATGGAGAAAAATACAAATGTTTGTATGTGTTTCTATCTTTAGCTGAATATCCTTATTTCTGAGCAATGATTCAAATGTGAAACAAAATTCGTTATTTATGTGGCTTTTGCATATTTGATAGGCAATACTTCCATGCTTCAGACCCAAGTCTTCATCTGCGGAATTCAGAAATACTATTAGTATCACAGTTTGACATTATGTATAAAGTAGAAAAAGATGTTGTAATAATTGTTTAGTACTCCCTCCGTCCACAATTTAAAGCCCTACTTCCCCTTAAATTTTTGTCCACAATTTAAAGCCCTATTCTGCTTTTTGTACCTTTTTACCCTCCCTCTTTATTTAAAATTACTACCATTTGCCACTAATGGACCCACCTTACAACACCTTTATTATTTTTATATTCTATATTTATTACACTTTATCACTAGTGGACCCACCACACAACACCTTTAACACTTTAGTCAACTACTTTATCACTTTAGTCAACTACCCTTTTATTTCATCCACATCACCATTTTCAGCTTTCTTAGTCTCCGTGCCCACATCAAAGTGGGACTTTAAATTGTGGACGGAGGGAGTATTTGAGTTGTAATTGATCCTAATAGTGAATAGCAAAAAAAACTAAACAAAATAAAAATGAGAGTACCACATAGAAACATAAAAACCATAAAATAGAGAGGGAGAGAGAATAAAAACCATAAAATAGAAAGATAGATAGAGAGAGAGAGAGAGAGACTTTGCTGAGTGAAGTTAATTTGGTCTGAAATTATTTCATATTTATAGGCTAAGTGTTTGGCAAATTGGCTCCAAGATTAGCTGTTTTTAAATTTCAAATTGTGGTTTGTGCGCCATTTTTGGAGCCAAAATCTAAGGAATTAACTGCGCCAGGTGTTGAGAAAAAAAATATTAAATTTTGGAATTTTTAATGCAATCTCAAATTTGGGCCAGAAGTCATAAACTTTACCCAGCAGATAGAAAGCTTGATATCCACTGGATGAAAGGCAGCTGCTTTTGGCGGGAAACACATTCCCCTAGAAATCTTTGCTTTAATATTAGTGTGTGTGTGTGTATATATATATATATATAAAGAGAAATGTTCAATTGAGATTTCTAAATATTTATAGAATTGAGATTAGATCTAATCCATCTATTTGTAATCTAATGACTATCAATTCGCTGAATTTTTTTTTTATGAACATGTATGTAATTTTAATGAACGCAACATAATATTTTATTTAATATGTTCACTTCAGAATTCGAACTCGTGTTCATCACAATTATTGATTTGTTCAACTTTTCTTAATTTCGCAAAATATTTAGAAATCTCAATTGAACCTAACCATATATATATATATATATATATATATATATAGGGAGAGGTTCAAGAAAGAACCATAAATAAAAAAGAACGGAGAACCATTTTCAGCCATTCGATCATCAATATCTATGGTGGATGAATGCAGATCCTGGGTTCGAATCCCGAAGGAAGCAATTTTATTTTTTTATTTTTTTGAATGCATTAATTTTAACAGCGAATGCATTAATTTTACAGTGAATGCATTAGATTTGATGGTTCTCACGTTCTCACAAATAATGTAGTTCTCTCTAGAACCACACCCTATATATATCTATATATATATATATATATATATAGGTAATGGTTCAATGAAAAAGCACTAAATATGAAAAAGAAGGGGAAGTAATCTTGGCCTATCATTTTAATACATCCGTTAATCTTGGCCCTTCATTTTAATTCATCCGTTGATACATATTCACAATCAAATTCAACATATTATTTTTTGTCCAAGGGCAGGTTTGTAAATTGCTTATTTACCATATACGTTTGTATCCTTATTTAGTGCTAATCAAATCATTATAATATTAGACGATATTTAGGAAGATTCAGTTACATCTTATATAATACATTGAGCATAATTAATTGAAAACATGTTCATAGTTTTTTCGGTTGAACACATGGAGTTCGAAACATAAACCCCCACATAAATGTTTGTAAAATGTTAACATATTGTAATGAGTTCAACGAAGTTTATCATATGTTCAATATATTTTTTGAACTTATTGTGTACGCACTCTATAAGAACATATCTCTATCCTAAATTTTATATAATTGATGTGTTCACAAACTTGTTATTACTCTTGAACTTTGTTCGACGAAATTGATCGATGTGTTCACAAACTTGTTATTACTCTTGAACTTTGTTCGACGAAATTGATCGATGTGTTCACAAACTTGTTATTACTCTTGAACTTTGTTCGACGAAATTGATCGATGTGTTCACAAACTTGTTATTACTCTTGAACTTTGTTCGATGAAATTGATAGATGTGTTCACAAACTTGTTATTACTCTTGAACTTTGATCGATCGGACCATAAAGTAAACAGACTCATATAATTGAACTTTTGAACCTGAATGTTCAATACGCAGCAATGTACCATATAATTTATAATTCTGCCTTTTGATAGTGTTACCTACGGCTTAATATATTATTTATTAGAATACTATTAAATTATGTGTATCTCATCAATTGTTCGCAGAAAGATCAGGGATTCGATTAAGTTTCCTAAATTAGGAATAAATGTATTTTACAAACATAACCTTTACTTGTGCGAACTAGTAATTTCGGAATGAGATAGTTAACTAAATGGTAAAGATTTGTTAACTCTGACCCGTTAGATCTGATGAATTGAATGGTGAGGATTTCTTCTTCCTTCTCTATCTAAGGGGTACTTTTCTGTTGAGTGGAACCCTATATATATATATATATATATAAAAGAACCACTAAATAAGAATTGAGATTAGATCAAATAACCACACACACACACACACATATATATATATATATGGTTGAGTTCAATAGAGAATTATCTTTTTATTCATTATGAACAAATCTATTCATTTTACGAACAATCAACATAGGTAATGAATAGTTATATTTAGTAAAAATAAAGAAAAACTCGCCACCAGCAGGATTCGAACCCTTGACAAATTGTTGTTCATGTGATACATTGATCTGTTCATTAATATTATAGATCTGTTCGTTTTTATTTTACGAATTCTCTATTCTCCACAATATTTAGCTTCTCTGTTGAACCAACAATCTCTCTCTCTCTCTCTCTCTCTCTCTCTCTCTCTCTATATATATATATATATATATATATATATATATGTAATTGAGATTAGATCAAATAAGAACCACTAAATAAATAAGAACGGAGAACCATTTTAAGTCATTCGATCATCAAGATCTACGGTAGGTGAATCATCTTGATGAATGAATGCAGAATCTGGGTTCGAATCCTGAAGGGAGCAAAAAATTTATTTTTTTCGAATGTAGTCATTTTAATGGTTACTATATTCTCATGATAATTGTGATTCTCACTATAATCGCACCATATATATATATATATATAGAGAGAGAGAGAGAGAGAATTATTAGGGTTATTTATCAATTATTTTAATATTAGATCAGGATGGGGCTATATGATTTCAATGAAAAAATTATACGTGATGTACTTTGAAATTAATTTTTATAATTTATAATTTATTACAGATTTAAAATAAAAGTTATAAGGTTATAATAGTACAAACATAATTAATTTTATTATTTTTCTAAATAAGAGACTATAGTGAGAAAATTGACAAGTATTTAAATTCTTAGTCTCGTAGCGTTTAAATTCAATTCGCCTTTACTTTAATCGTTTAATTTTGCCAAGGGTTTAATAGTTTATTTATGCTTAAGTTTTTATGCTTTGTTCTTGTCCGCCTAGATAATTTTAAGTTTAAATTTTAATTACAAGCATTACTTTAATTCTTTCCGCTTAGTTAATTCTTAAGTTTAATTTCAAGTTAAGTTTAATTCCAAGTGCTAGTTTAATTTTACTGCTTTCAATCCTTCTTTACCGCTTTCTTGTGATACAATTAGAAGCCCTTTAAGATCTCCCTTGAGAGATGACTTTGGGTCAACTTACCATTGCTAGAGTGTCCTTGTCCTATTGCAAGTCAATTTAGAGGTGTTTTAGGTTGAGTTAAATTTTGGCGCCGTTGCCGGGGAAGGTTTTAGGCGTTTTAATTGTGTCACTTTACTTTCTGTTTTTACTTGCTTTATTTATTTGCTTTTTCGTGTTACTTTTACTTTTTCCCGCCGGTGCGTTTGATCCGTGTGTTAAGTGCTGTGTATGCAGGGACGCCGTAGTCTGAAAAGAAAATTGGTGTCTCCCTTGGACAGCACGAACGCGGGGATTTTCAGAAAGAACTGCATCAAGGAGGTTTTTGTAGACAGAGTAGACGATTATGAGTCTGGCTCTGACGGAAAGGTGCGCGACAAAGCAGACGAGTTCTACTCTGGGTCTGGCTCTAGCTCTGACTCTGACTTTGATCGTTCGAGCAGCCCATAGAAAGGAAGGAAGAAGTAGACTCTGACTCTGACCATACAGAGCAGCCCGTGGATAAGGAAGAAGAAGTGATGGCGCAAAACGATATGCAGTATATGGGAGACTTCACTCGGCCCGTCATAGGATACACGAACACCTCGTCTATTGTGCTTCCTACCGCCGTCAGAAACTACAACTTGAAGCCGAATGATTCAAGCTTGCTACCTCTGTTTTACGGGATGCCGAATGAGGACGCCCTGCAGTTCATTCGTGACTTTTGCGATCAAGTGCAAACCATTCTGGTGAAGCATGAAATCAACGCCTAATCTAAAAAGCAGTAATCGAGACAGGATTTACGTGGTTCGGTCGTTAAGACCTACGTCCACGGGAGATCTTCGAGTTCTTCCACTATATTTTGAGATAATTACATTTTACAAGTGTTGCTCCCAAATAAAACTATCCCCCTAATGCTAAAGCTAACCTTCTATTTATAGATGTGAGAGTGAGCCCTAAAGGCCTTAGGCCCATGAACTTTAATAATTGGATTTAGGCCCTTTAATGCCTTAATACACCTTAGTCTTGATTTGACCTATCTACGTTGTCCTTCGTTGGTGAAGCGGGTAACTCCGGTTCTAGCAAGGCCAGTTCTGCGCTCTTGGCTGCGCTGCTGTGCTGCGCAGCTCTGTGATGCTCTGCTGTGCTGCTCTGGCTGCGCTGCTGCTCTACCCTGCTGTGCTGCGCTGTTGGTGTTGCACTTTAGCAAGGCAGCATCTCTGCACTTTGGTCAAGGCTGATTGACTCTTCATATTCATTTGTTAGCAAGTCTTTTTAGTTAGACCTGCGCTCATTAGTTCCTGTAATAATAATAATAACAATAATCAGGTAAAGTAGACTTAAACTACTAAGCACAGCGCTGATGAGTATTCCAGTCCTCATCACATTCCACTGCTGAATCTTACTGAGGATCAGTTAAAGCTCAAGTACTTCCCTTATGCACTTAAGGATAGGGCGAGGACATGGCTGCTATCTCTACCGCCCAATTCCATCACCACTTGGGGAGAAGCTTGTGAGAAGTTCATGCTGAAGTATTACCCGAATCACAAGACACAGGAGATCAGAGCTCAAATCATGGACTTCATCCAAGGAACGGATGAGCCTTTTCATGAGGCTTGGGAGAGATTTCAAGAACTCTTCCGCCAGTGCCCGTAACATTAACTGACCAATGTGATGTTGATGCAATTTTTCTATGATGGGCTAGTGCAGACTTCCCAATTCATGGTGGACAGCACTGCAGGAGGAAACATTGCTAGGAAGACTGCAGACGAGCTAAAGGGAATATTCAAAACCTTAGCTGAGAGCTCCCAGCGGAAATCAGTCCGTGGAAAGAAGGTTGAGGCCAGCGCTGTATCACAGACTGGCGATTTGCAAAAATAAATGGCTGCTATGATGCGAGAATTGCAACAGCTCAAGATAAGCAAGATGAAAACCCCTCCGGTCCCTGCGCAGAACATCGAGCCTTGTGGAATATGTGGTGCTTTTAGCCATGGAATTAATGAATGCAACAGAATGAGAGAGTACACGCCTGAAGGACAAGCTTAAGTTCACTCTGCGCAAGGATTTCAGAGCAGACCGCAGTATGGGCAAACGTATAATCAAGGCCAACAAAACTTCAATAGCGGATGAAAAGGTCAGCAGCCTTATGCACCGCAGCAACACTTTTCCCAACAATATCCACCGAGGTATCAGCAGCAAAGGAATTTTCAGCCTGCTCAACAATTTTAGAATGCTCCTCAGTATAAAAAGCAGAAACAGTCTCTAGAGGAGACGATGCAATCGTTTATGGAGATGACCAAGCAAAACATAGAGATGACCAAGTAAAACATGGAGTCTCAGTCAGCTATGATCAAATGCCTTGAGACTACTGTGGGGCAACTATCGGGCACTCTGAATCAGCTGCAGCAGCAGCAGCTCGGAAAACTTCACGGTCAGCCTTTGCAGGCTTATTAGGCGCAAGCTGTTACTGTTCTCCGCAGTGGCAAGACAGTGGATAATAAAGTGGACAGAGCAGAGCAGACATGGATACCAGAGCAGACATGGGTACCAGAGTACACAAGGGCACCAGAACAGACATGGATACTAGAGCAGATATGGACACCAGAGCAGACCAGGGTACCAGAGTACACAAGGGTACCAGAGCAGACATGGGTACTAGAGCAGACCAGGGTACCAGAGCAGACTAGGGTACCAGAGCAGACTAGGGTACCAAAGCTGATCAGACCACCAGCTCTGGCAATGTCATCATCTCCGCCAAGATCGCCAGCCCCGCCTAGATCGCCAGCTCTACCAAGATCTCCAGCCCTGACAAGACTATCAGCTCTGGCAATACCGCCAGTGCTGACAAGACCACCAGCGCTGATCAGGCCGCCAGCTCTGACGAGTCCCTGCTAGGCAGAGAAGGCAGAGCAGCAGATGTTGCAGAAAGAAGGAGAGAGAAAGAAAGAGAAGGAGGTGAAACTTCACAAGTCTACTGCACCTTATCGACCACCGATTCCTTTCCCTAGAAGATTGAGGAATGAAAAGTAGGATCAGCAGTTTGCCGACTTCTACAACATGCTGGCCAAAGTGAATGCGAATTTGCCCCTCCTTGATGTGATCAGAAATGTCCCGGCGTATGTTAAGTTTTTCAAAGAGTTGGCTTCTAACAAGAGGAAATTCAGTGACAATGAGAAGGTTCTGGTCTTAGAAGTTGCAAACTCTATCATGCAGCAGCCCTTGCCACCAAAGCACCGCGATTCAGGTAGCTTTGTGATTAATATTGATTTAGGGGATGGTAAGGAAGCCTCTAGTATGTTAGATTTGGGTGTTGGAATTAATTTGATGCCCTACTCTATTTTTAAACAATTAGAGTTAGGTAATTTGAAACTCACTCGCATGTGTTTGCAGCTAGCCGATAGGTCTATTAGATATCCTCGTGGGATAGTAGAGGATGTTTTGGTGAGTGTTGGGGGATTGATTGTTCCCGTTGACTTTGTGGTTCTTGAGATTGGGGAGGTGCATGAAAACGGTATAGAGCACACACTGCTGTTAGGAAGACCGTTTATGGCAACCACTAACACTTTGATTGATGTTAAGGATGGAACCATTAAAATGACTGTGTTAGGGAAGTCTATGTCTTTCTCAGTGCATGGTAGTCATGCAATGCCTTCTGCCAGTTTTACTAATGAATGATCATTTATAGATGCTATTGATGGCTTGGTCGAGACAGTATTTGTGCAGGAGCAGGAGTGTGTGGAAGTGTTTGCAGGATCAGCCGATATGGAGGAGTTAGCTCGAGAAGCCGAAGAGATGGAACAGGCTACGCTGCCTCTTGATGAACCTGTGGGGTCCAAGAAACCTGAGTTAGAGCTGAAGAAACTCCCTGCAAATCTCAAGGATGTGTTCTTAGAAGAGGAAAAGGAGAAGCCGGTGATCATATCGACAGCGCCGTCTAAGGAGCAAGAAGATGCGTTGCTAAGGGAGGTGTTTAACCCTGGTGCAGTCGAGCTGTACAATGAGAATAATAAAGAGAATTTCAGAGTAAACGGTCATAGCGTGAAGCTGTATTATGAGCACCAGAGTCCTCTGATAGTGGTGGAGTCTCAAGCTCTGCACGATCCAGAGCTATGATTGAAGGCTGGTGTCGAGCTCTAGACGTTAATCAGAGCGCTTTGTGGGAGGCAACCCACAGTTGGTTTTGTTTTATTTATGTTTTGCTTGTTCTCTTGCTTTCTTTTTCTGTTTTTCTTGTATTGGTGCCTGTTCGGTTACTTTGATTTTGGTTGTTCTTGTTTTTGTTAGGCAGAAGAGTCTTTTCCAAGCGCTGCAATTCCACTCTAGCGCTGAATTTCCCCTCTGAAATCCCGGCGCAGATCTTTCACTTTGACTAAGTTGCCAGCTCTGACACTGTCGCCAGCGCTGAAATTCCCCTCTGACAATGCCGCAAGCGCTGACTTTACACTCTGCCAAGCCCTTAAAACCAAGGCAGCAAACCCTAATTTTCGCCGCCTCTCACAGTGCTTATACTTTTCATCGCCTATGATCAGTGACGTCTTCTAACTTTAATTATCTTTTGCCCTGAGGACATGGCTTTCTTTAAGTGTGTGGGGGGGTGACTTGTTTTGATGAGTGCATGTGCATGCTTTGGATTAGGCGATTGGTCCATCTGTTCTTAGCTTATTCTTGGAGGCTTGCTAATTTTTATGAATTTGTGGAAGAGATGGTTTTTTATGTGAATTTCGAATTTGTGATTGAATGGTGGTCATTCTGGTTTTGCTTTTGATATATGTTTCTTGTTTGTGCAAAGAATTCTAAGTTTTGTTGCAGCACGGTTGTAAGTAAATAAAACGTAATTTGTCCGGTAGATGATAGAGGGAGTGTTGTCATTGTGATTGCCTACGATCGTATCCTTATCTGTGAAATGTTTGAATTCTGAACATCTGGCCAGCTCTGAAAAATTGGTCCAGCTCTGAAAATGACAGCTCTGAGTCTCTGCTCCGCTAGTTTAACTATGAGCATGGGAAACCACGTGAGAAGACTTTGGATTACATCCAAATGGTTTTATTTCACGAATTATGGCTCAACTGTCGAAATGTAAGTGATAAAGCACACAAAGTGTGAAAAAGGAAAAGTTGTGAAATGGAGATACTGATTATAAAGGTGATCACATTAGGAAATTCACTTCTAGCAGAGAATTGGGCCTGATAGGATTATTTGCATTACTGTTGTGTTGCTTCGTAAACTTTAAGTTACTTGCATGATCTGAGAGATATATGTTGATTGGAAAATTTTGAATTGACTTGTTGAATGTTTGGATGGAAATAATCATCGTGAAACGCTCTCTTCCTTAGATTCATACTGATTTTTCTTAAGGACAAGCAAAAGGCTAAGTGTGGGGGGGTTGATTTATGCCTATTTGTTCTTAATTTGGGGGTTTGAGTGTGCTATATTTTGAGTTAAATATTTTGGAATTTGGTGCGTTTATGAGTTTGTTGATGCTTTGTAGGAGCTTTTGATAAAACAGGAGGAATAATGCTAAGTTGGAGTTTTTGGATAAAAAATTACGTATTTTGGGCTTAAAGTGGTGCCAGAGCTGACGGCACATACTCTGCTGCTTCGCTAGAGCTGATAGAGCTGAAGTCCATTCGTCAGAGTGGATTTCCCGTGCCAGAGCCAGAGCTAACAATTTCAAGCCAGAGCTGAATTCCAGAGTCGACAGAGCTGGTTCCAGAACTGACCAAAACTCCAGAGCTGACCATCTCCAGAGCTGACTTTCCCCTTATCCAGAGTTGGCAATCCCCTTATCCAGAGCTGACTTTCCAGCTCTGCCATGACTCGCCAGAGCTGCCATGACTTGCCAGAGCTGCCAAGACTTGCCGAGCAAGTTATCCAGTGTAATCCCCTGTGCGCGCACGCTGCCTTGATGTTTATCTTTTAGGCCCAGTTTGGCTGGGCCGTTTTTGAGGGTTTTTAGGGTTGATCGGTAGTCTATAAAAAGGGCTCAATTGTTCTATGTTAGGACAACTTCTTTTGCCTTTGGGAATTATTGAGCTTCCGTTTAGGCAACCAAAACACTTAGGGTCTTTCGAGTTTTCATTGTTCTTTAAATTTTTGAGATTTTCGTTCTAGTTAGATATCATCTTCGTTTTCTAGTTACGTTTTCCGTTTCGAGTTGTAATCAAGTGACAGTGATTTCATCCTCGCGACGTTTTATGGTATTTCGTATTTACTTTAATTTCTTTGCATCGTTATAAATTATGTTAAGCTTTCAATTATGCGATTTCTTTTATGTCCATTAGATTAGAACCTTTTATTTACAAGTATTTAAATTCTTAGCCTCCTAGCGTTTAAATTCAATTCGCCTTTACTTTAATCGTTTAATTTTGCCTAGGGTTTAATAGTTTATTGCTGCTTAAGTTTTTATGCTTTGTTCTTGTCCGCCTAGTTAATTTTAAGTTTAAGTTTTAATTACAAGCATTAGTTTAATTCTTTCCACTTAGTTAATTCTTAAGTTTAATTTCAAGTGCTAGTTTAATTTTACTGCTTTCAATCCTTCTTTACCGCTTTCTTATGATACAATTAGAAGCCCTTTAAGATCTTTCTTGAGAGATGACTTTGGGTCAACTTACCATTGCTAGAGTGTCCTTGTCTTATTGCAAGTCAATCTAGAGGTGTTTTAGGTTGAGTCACTAGGCTTTGGATATACAATATTTGTCTAAGTTCTAAGAGAATGTATGTAATCAGCAGTGACTGATTTTTGGCTTTGTGATTCTCTTCTTCGATTCAAACTTTGGGGAGGCTTGGTTTTGCTGGGTAACGAATTTGGCAGCGTTTCAACTTATGTTGTTGAATCGGTGAAGATTGAAGTGATCCTCGAGCGCAATTTATAGGAGACATCTTGAATAGATCCGTTGGTGGAGATGGTCTTCAAGATTTCTTCCGTTAGAGAGTAACTTGAACTTGGGCTAAGGCTTCAATCTTCGAGGTTCCTTGTTTGGTGAGAACGACTACTTTGAGGAGCAGTAGATGAGACATCTCTGAAAAGGTAATCACCAAAAATAATGGCCTCTACAGAGAAAGGACGATCCTCAGATCTCTATATTTAATGCGGCTGTACTTCTGAAGTGCGTGGCTTCCTTTGAACTTTGGAGGTTCAATCCGAGGAATAATGTTTAATTGATACTTGTCTTTAGTATCAGCTCGCTGAATCCACGTGGCGCGCATTAAGTAATCAGTCGAAACTGATCCTTCGACTGATAAGTCAAATATCAGTATTTGACTTGCCTTAATCGTTACATCAGTCGGCATCTTCAGTCTTCAGTCTTCAATCTTCAGTCTTCAGAACAACAACAAAACTAGAAAAAGAACTCTAACACTTGAGTTCGAATAGTTCTAGTCTATTACAAGTGAAACCTATTGATTTTGGTATCATCAAAACTAGGATTAGGATATTTAATTAAGTTCCCAACAGGTTCGAGTGACGGCCGACGTTAGTACGACTCTGGGCTCTATGTCATCGACCCGTGAGATAGGTGGGCTTTATTCTAACTCTATTATGGCAAGCTACCATGATAATGAGCTCAAATGCAAAACTTATGAAAATGAAGCATGTTGAAGTATTATGAAAATTGTCATCTTGCCATATTTATTAGTGATGGGAATGAAATGTGGTATTATAACACCCCGTATTTTGAGAAGCTATTTGTGCCCTAGCTCAAACTTAAATTGAGTTTTTAAATAGTAGCTAGAGTATTTATGCACGCGAACGAATAAATGAGATAAGAATTATTGAGAGTTTAGTAGGAGGCGATATTATTTTCTCGGGCCTTATAAATTCTATTATTGAGAAACCTATCTTCGCCCTATGTTTTTATTGAAATGTCTATGTGATATAAATATTTTACTTGGTAGAATATTCACATATGAATTATTGATGCATTGTTATTATGATATTAGTAATATCATAATTGAGATAAATTTTTCCTCACGCATGAATAGATATGTTTTCATGGGATATATTCATATACACAAGATGAGAAATAAATTATTCAAGTATATCTCTCTCCCCCCCCCCCCTCTCTCTCTCTCTCTCTCTCTCTTCCTTTTCTCTTTCTTTCAAACACACATGCATGCATACCCCTCTAAACCTACCTCTAATTAGCAAACATTCTCCACAAATCATGCACTCACATGCACATGCACACTTCTTTCTCTCTTCTCTCACGGCTTCTCTCATCTCTCCCTCACCTCTCAACTTTTCTCTTCACTCTACTTTATTCTCTTCCCTCTGTACTTATCCTAACTTCTCTTTCTTCTTTCTTTCTTTCTCCCTCTCCTCCTCCCTTCTAAACCCACGACACCCTCCCATTTTTCAACCCCTAATGCCTACATTTTCATAGCAATCATCCAAGCAATCTCTTGAAAGATCATGCATTTATGTGACAAGATCAAACAATCCCATCACCTGTCACTCTAAGTATAGCTTCTCTCCTCCCTTCTTCTCTTAAGTTTTGGCCAACACCTTCCCCCATTTATCCTCACTATTTTTTACTCTTGTCTCACCAATTATAGTAAAAGATTAAGGTTCCAAAAGTGTTCTACTTTCTCACTAAAGGTATCAAGAGTTCTCCAATCTTCAAGCTTAAATTTCAAGTAGCTAAAGCTTCAAGGAAACACTAAAGCATTCTCTACTTCCTTTCTTTGTTCTAGTTCTAAGTAACCTTCAAATCCTTTTTTTTATGATGTGTATATGTTTATATGATGAACAAGCATGTATATTGAAGCATGATAGTCCCTTCTCTACTTCTATGATTTTCGAAAATTTTGTGAAGGAAAGTATTATGAACTCCTTCAAGCTTTCAACTACTTTTCACATGCTTATACACCTCTACATGTTAGATGCATGAGAGCGGAAGATATATTCTTGAAAACCCTTAAGAGGGTTATATGTTATGATATTTGAAGAATGATGAGTTTTTAGCATGAAAATGCATGAGAATGGTGGTGAAATTGAAGATCTAAGATCATATGTGTAAAAGTTATAATTTCAACCACTTTGGGAATTTTTCCTACGTTCTGGACTGATGAGTCGACGTGGTTTCCCTCGTCTAAAAATCTTCAAAATTTTATGGTGTGTATATATGTCTGTCTTGAGAATGCTGGTAAAATTTCAAGTCATTTTGACTTTGTTTACTACCTTTTTAAATTATAAAACTTCTACTGAGAAATTCTACTGGAAATTTGGAAGGGCAGTCACTAGAGTCACACTTTTCAGTATCTTTCAAAAACATTCAGCCTCCCAATGTTTATGGTAGAAAGATACATATGTTATACAGATGCACACCGAATTTCAAGCCATTTGGGCAACGTTTACTATTTTTCAAAAATCTTAACTTCCAGTTGTCCGAAACTGCCGAATCTAGTAGACTGTGGGAAAACATCTATATCTCTTAAATTACTTGGAGTTTTTCAACCTACTTTTTTTAAATGAAACTAGACTCAAAGAGGTTTTCAACTGTATAAGTCTTGAATCTAGGAGGTTTCTGAGATGAAACAGTTTATTCTTTAAAGACGAGGCAGTGCAGAGTAGTAAGTTGTAGGTGTTCGAAATTTCTTACTTTTGATATTGTATTGAGAATTTTAAAGTTTTGGTGATGGTATACACCATATTATTTCATGAAAATGCTACTGGAATATATATATATATATATATATATATATTTGAATTTTTTTTGGAATTTTTCAAAAAGGATTTATGAGATTTAATTGTCACAATTCTTATAGGAAATGATTGTTTGGACTTTTAAAGGTTTGAAAAGAATGATGGAGTGGAAAAACTCCTTTATATATATATATATATATATATATATATATATATATATATATATATTCCATAGCTTACATGAATATTTGAGAATTTACTTACAAGGAAAAAAGATTTCAAATTTCATAGAGTGACTTTTAAGTCATTTGACTATTAAGATAAATTGTGAAAATGTACTGTGGAATAATTGATTAATTTTAAGTGTGAATGACTATGTGAATTATTGAGTTCTATTTACCTATAAGATTGAGAGTCTTTTAATTGGATAAGATATCCAATTACTTGGGAGGTCCAATTGGGTAAATAGTGGAGAAGTTATAAGATGAGATTAAGCATATAATGAGAGCATAAGTGTTGAGATATTAGTTAGATTAATTTCTAACTAGAGTTTATTTTGTCACATGACAATCTAAACCACGTGCGCCATCAAAGGATCGAGTGACGGCCGGCGTTAGTATGACTCTGAGCTCTACGTCATCGACCCTTGAGACAGGTGGGCTTTATTCTAACTCTATTATGGCAAGCTACCATGATAATGAGTTCAAATGCAAATCTTATGAAAAATGAAGCATGTTGAAGTATTATTGATGAGTATTATGAAAATTGTCAACTTGCCATATTTACAATTGATGAGAATGAAATGTGGTATGTTGCCTCTATGAAAGACATGACTATGATCACGATGCAAGATATCGACCTTTAACTGATTTATACGACAATAAAGGTTTTGTGCGCAGAGGTGATCGTGAGCCGTCTCTAGTCGGCCGGTCACGGTGAAGGAGCCCTCCATCTCTTCACCTAATATATATATGATATATGAGTTCTCATAGTTGGCACATACCCTGAATATAAATTGTCTGCAGACTAATGATATTATTATGATGATGCAAATGAGTTTATGACAGAAAAACATGAATAAGTATTTTTAATCTCACTTAATCCTGTTGATGCATTGAAAAGGGCAAGGTTGACATATAGCTCTAAGAGCAACATTTCAATTATTTCCGGCATGAGTCCACTGAGTGCTTTTTGGTACTTAGCCCCGCATATATTTCTAAATGTGCAGGTCTTGCTTGGCGTGAGGATGGGTGAAGGCTGTTGGAATTGTCAGTTGGCCGTGTCTTTCCTATGTCTCATATTTATCTTTATACGCTTTGACTCTATAAGTAACTGAACTCCCTGCTATATGTCTTCACACATATAGTAACGTATCCCGCTGCATAACTCTGATGAAACTTTTATATTCAATCTGCTTATGTCTGTAATATCCCATAAGGGAGAATACTTTTCAAACCCTTGCTAAGTCTCCAATTACTTATTTATGTTTTATCCAAGTAAGGAAATGTTTTGGTCTTAAAATCTTTCTTTAAAACGAGTAAAGTTTGCAAATGCTTCCACTAAAACAAGATGTATTTCTATATTTTTCACTATTACTTTTATTAGTCGTACAATACTTGGTATACGCTATCACTGGTTATATCGGGCTGCGACAGGTATGTTGCCTCTATGAAAGACATGATTATGATCACGATGCTAAATATCGGCCTTTGACTGATTTATATGACAGTAAAGATTTTGTGCACAGAGGTGATCGTGAGCCGTCTCTAGTCGGCCGATCACGGTGATTTGAAAGAGGCCTCCTTCTCTTAACCTAATATATATGATATATGAGTTCTCATAGTTGGCACATACCCTGTATATATATTGTCTACAGACTAATGATATTATTATGATGATGCAAATAAGTTTATGACAGAAAAACATGAACATGTATTTTAATCTCACTTAATCCTGTTGATGCATTGAAAAGGTGTTAGGTCCGGAGGGTCTCGAATAGGTGTATGGGGGGGAATACACCTATGAGCTATTTTTCTTTTCTTTCCTCTAAAAACAGAGGGATCTCAAGATAGAGATCAAAACGAAACTTTACACGCAAACTATGACACCTGTTGATTGAAAACAGTTTTGACCAAACAGGGTTGACGACTGATACTAAAAACTCTTCAGTAAGGAGTTATCAGTTAAGTTGCTAGAACTTAACTGATGCATGTAAGGGCTTCAATCGAGTTTGCTAAAAAGAGATGATATAAGTCTTTCTGACTATCAGAGGATAGATCAGTCAGACTGATATCACACGCAGTGGAAATAACTTTGTTTCGTAATAGCCTCGGTTGAGCACGTTGTTAGTCTTAGATTTTGCTTTGCAGTTATTCAGTATTCAGTTTATCAAGAGTAAGAACACAGATAAGTATGTAAAGACTGAAAGTTGTAAATAACACAAAGACTTTTACGTGGTTCGGAAAACACTTTCCTACATCCACGGTCGGTTGATCGGACCAACAATCCACTCCGCAAGTGCTTAACTGGTGTACTGCAAACCGAACCGTGTGCTTGCCGAGTGCACACAACCATTTCACTGAAGAGTCCACTCTTCAGACCCACACTTCACTCGTGTCGGATTTCTCACTCCTAGCACGACCTTGCACTAGGATCTCACGGAGTCAGAGTACCTTCCTGAACTCCTTTTTCACTCAAACACTCGATTTCTTTCTTTCGAAATGAGGTTTGAAAAACTTGCCAACTAGACTTCAAAGAACAAGTTCTTTGGAGCAAGTTTTGACCTGGGCTTCTGGGTAAACAGATATATGCCTAAGGTCTAAGAGAATGTGTGTAATCAGCAGTGACTGATTTTGGCTTTGGAATTCTCTTCTTCGATTCAAGCTTTGGGGAGTTTAAGCTTTGGGCCGAGTAGCAATTTTGGCAGAGCTTCAGCTTATGTTGTTGAATCGGTGAAGATTGAAGTTGATCCTCGAGCGCTACTTATATGAGAGATCCTGAATAGATCCGTTGGCGGAGAACGTCTTCAAAATTTCTTCCGTTGGAGAGTTTTTTGAATTTGGGCTGAGGCTTCAATCTTCGAGGTTCCTTGTTTGGTGGGAACGGCTATCTTGATGAACAGGAGATGCGACGTCTTTGATAAAGTAGCCACCAAATAGGAATGACCTCTGCAGAGAGGGATGATCCTGAGATCTCTGCATTTAATGCGGCTGTACTATATGAGCACGTGACTTCCTTTGAACGTTGGAAGTTCAGTCCGAGGAAGAATGTTTAACTGATACTTGACTTTAGTATCAGTCCGCTGAGTCCACGGAGCACGCATTAAGTAATCAGTTCCGAACTCATTCTTCAACTGATACTTCAGTTGGTAACTTCAGTCTTCAGTCCTTCGTTCTTCAGTCTTCAGTCTTCAGAACCGCAATCTAAACTAGAAACGAACTCTAACACTTGAGTTCAAAACAGTTCTAGTCTATTACAAATTAAACCTAAGGATTTTGGTATCATCAAAACAAGACATGATATTCCATGGGGTTCCCAACAATTTCCCCCTTTTTGATGATGCTAAAACCTTACAACAGTTCTAAGCAAAACAAAGACTGAACTCATAGTACAAGTTCTAAAACAGGGTAAATACAGTTCCACCTTAACAATAGAACCTAATAACTTGTACTTAGAGTTATGAACACAACAGTTCAAAACAAGAACGAGGAAAAAGACATAAAACCATAATCAGAGCCTGGACAAAAAGTCATTGTCTTCAGGTTGAGATCAAGAGAAGTTCTTTTATTAAAGAAAGACTGATAAGCCATCAGTCTAAATTACAGGTTGAAACAGAAAAGAACAACGCAGTTAAAGAAAAGACAACCAAAAGACTCAAGGTCTCTGACCATACAAATTGAAGACGACTTTCCTTATTTCATCTGCGTCGGCTGGATGGGTGTTTGGAGTCACATTCCAGATCTTGTAGATGGCTTTGATCTCCGCCTTGATTTTGTCTCTGTTGACTCCGTTCTTGATCCTTGGTGGAGCCACCTGGTGAAGCATGAAACCAATACCTAATCTAAAAAGCAATAATCGAGACAGGATTTACGTGGTTCGGTCATTAAGACCTACATCCACGGGTGATCTTTGAGTTCTTCCACTATACTTTGAGATAGTTACATTTTACAAGTGTTGCTTAGAAAATAAATCATCCTCTAATGCTAATGCTAAACCTTCTATTTATAGATGTGAGAGTGAGCCCTAAAGGCCTTAGGCCCATGAACTCTAATAATTGGATTTAGGCCCTTTAATGCCTTAATACACTTAACTTTAGTCTTGGTTTGACCTATCTGCGCTGGTTTGACTGCGCCGGAAGCTTTCTTATCTTATGATTGTGCCGAGACTTCAAGTTCTTTATCCTGCGCAGGTGCTTCGAGCTCTTTAGGCTGCGCAGGCACTTTGACTTCTTCGGCTGGTTCGGGTAATAAAAATAGAATTCCCTCGTTGCTCGTGCTGAGTATTTCCTTTGCGCTGCGCAGGCGAGTCTGAGCTGCCAAGTAACTTAGGTAGTCTGCGCTGCCGAGTTCCTTTATCATTTGAGGTCTTCAATTAAAACTGCGCTGGTTGGCTTCGTTCAATAAGAATAATAATAACAATAATAGTAATTAAGTAAGATGTTCTTGTATTGCTAAGCACAGCGCTGATGAGTATTCTAGTTCTCATCGCTACTCCCCCTAGTCTGGTTGAACAGTGTTGTCTTCTTCGTGTTCAACCAGTGGTGTGTGATATAGAGTCAGCGCTGTGCTGCTCTCCCGAGTAGGGTCCAAGTGTTTTTTAGCCCTGCAGTCCTGTAACTTATCACAAATCGAATACTTGTAAGTTAGCAAAATAATCAATGATAGAATGTTACATCCCTGCCAATTTGTCAACACCAGAAATATCCCAACCCTGTCAAAATATTTAGAATAACAACAATAATAACGAGAATGAAGAAACTCACTTTCTAACGTGCTCATTGAGCCACTTTTTGATTATTATCATTGTGCTCGCACTAAGGAAACTCTAAATATTTGGCTATTACAGTCGTGTCAACGAACAACCCCTTTCCCTTAGGTTTTGAATTTTTTATCGCTAGAAAATAGGATATAAGAGTTGGTGGGGGTATACACCCCCTACCCCCCCTAGTGTCGTGCACGTACTTTAGAAGTCAAGCACAATTGTTGAAGACCTGGAAGAGCTCAGAATGCACCCGAGTAGGGCTGAAAAGCCGGTGCCGAGGAGTAACCCGAGAGAGCGACTGAGTTGCCATTTAAGGCTCATCCCCTGTCTAATTTTCGTGGCTTACGATATTTCTGCGCGGAGCATAGACATTGAGGCCCTGAAGGCCCAAGTTTTGCAATTAATGCCCCTGAGTTTTTGCAATTAATGCCCCTAAATTTTGCAATTAATGCCCCTGAGTTTTTGCAATTAATGCCTTCGTCGTGCAATTAATGCCTTAGTTTTTTGCAATTAATGCCCATGAGTTTTTGCAATTAATGCCTTCGTCGTGCAATTAATGCCTTAGTTTTTTGCAATTAATGCCCCTGAGTTTTTGCAATTAATGCCTTCGTCGTGCAATTAATGCCTTAGTTTTTTTGCAATTAATGCCCCTGAATTTTTGCAATTAATGTCTTCGTCGTGCAATTAATGCCTTAGTTTTTTGCAATTAATGCCCCTGAGTTTTTGCAATTAATGCCTTCGTCGTGCAATTAATGCCTTCATTTTTTGCAATTAATGCCCCTGAATTTTTGCAATTAATGCCTTAGTCAAGATAACTTTAGACGATCTGCGCCGAAGATGACTTGGGTAATATGTGGTAGTTTAGACGAGACAATCACACTAACTGCGCTGAGATAATTGCAATGGCTGCGCTGATATAATCGCACTGGCTGCGCTGAGATAGCCACACTTGCTGCGCTGGTACAATCGCACTGACTGCGCTGAGATAGCCGCACTGGCTGTGCTGATACAATTGCACTGGCTACGCTGAGATAATCGCATTGGCTGCGCTGAGACAATTTATGCAATCTGCGTTGCAGATGACTTAGATGAAGATGACTGTACAGGCTGAGCTGACTGAGATAGTCACGCTGATCATTTGAGCACTGAGATAACTGAGATAGTTCCACCAGCCAAGATAGCTGAAATAACTGAGATGTCTGCGCAGGCTGAGATAACTGAAATAACTGAGATAGCTACGCAGGCTGAGATAGCCTGTCCTGACTGCGCTGAGAAAGCTCAGATACATTCTGAGGCTGATAGCTGGGCAGGCTGAGATAGCCTGTCCTAACTGCGCTGAGAAAGCTCAGATACATTCTGAGGCTGATAGCTGCGCAGGCTGAGATAGCCTGTCCTGACTGCGCTGAGAAAGCTCAGATACATTCTGAGGCTGATAGCTGCACAGGCTGAGATAGCCTGTCCTGACTGCGCTGAGAAAGCTCAAATACATTCTGAGGCTTACAGTTCCAGATCGTGGCTAAGTTACCATTTAAGGTTTTAATATCCGCTACGCGACTGAGTTGCCGTTAAGGCTTAAATATCCTGCTAAGTTTTTCAAGAAAATACATATGGTGGCATATACTCCACTCCCCCCCTTAGTAACATGTGCATGATTCGACTAAACATGTTATGTGTATGCTTGTGCTTGGTGTTCGTACTTGTGATGCTAGTGGCAGCGCTATTATGAGTATGGTCCCAAAACATGTTATTCAAATTATGTTCCAGGTCCTAGCACATATGCAGAAGGTGTGCAGCTTCGTGTACTTAGTCAATTCATATTCCAGCCCTAAGCACATATGCAGAAGGTGTGCAGCTTCCAAGACATAATTATTATTGCATAAATCCCAGCATAGATAATATAAGTCATGCTTATGCCCAAAAGCTAAGGTATAACATTTCCTAGTTCTCAATCATGTTTTCATGCTTCGATGAAATAGCTTAGATCATGTAGTAAGGGACTATAGTTCTGCGAAGTACCTGAGTCACCACTTGTTAGTGGGTGACCTTTTCATGTGTATGATGTTTACCATATTTGTTCAAGTCTTTCCCCCAGAGATGTTTATCCTGTGCTGTAAGAATTCTTAAGCAAAAGTATTAGTAAAGTATGAGAGCCCCTTTAAACAGGGCTGTAATCCCATTATTAAGAAATATATATACTGCTCAGCTTCGTGCTACTTAATATCAAATTTTCACCTCCCATCAAGGATAATATAAAACATTAGTATGCCCAAATGTTCAAGTAGAGTATCTTTTGATTCCCAATCATGCTCACGTGCTTTGATAAAATAACTAAGATCATGTAATGACAAGTTTTCGTTCCGCAAAGTACCTGAGTCACCTACTTGTTAGTGGATTAGCTTTCAAGTGATGGTGTTTACTATCTTGACTTTCCTCAAATCTGTTTATCTTGTGTTGTATGGTTTCTTAAGCATGAAGATTAGTAAAATATAGCGGCCCCTTGAAATAGGGCTGTGAATCCATTGCCAAGATAACCCGAAGCTTCGATCGTGTAATATATTATTGTGCCTTTATTTCACTATGTTTATCACAACAAGGTATTCCCTGTTCTTAGAATCAATCAAGTCATGCTTAAACACAGCTCAACACCACGAAACTCCCTTCCATATTTTTACTAGTCATGTTGAAGATAGCCGCAATAATTGAACGAGAAAATAAACTCTTTTCCCAAAAAATCAGAAGTAGAGCAGGTTCTTAGCGCCATCGCCGGAGATAGTAACTGTCTTAGCTATGAAATCCCCATTGTTTGGTACTTCTATGGACGTCGGTGATATTCAGTGTCGTGATATGGAAATAGGGAGGTCCATAACTGGCTGCGCAACTGAACATCAAAAAGAGAGAGATGACCATAGGTGGCTGCGCAGTTGAATATCAAAATAGAGAGAGGACCATAGGTGGCTGCGCAGCTGAATATCAGAAGATCGTGAATCCGCGCTGCCCATTTAGTTTTCTTTGTGTACTTACGCTGACCGCTTGAGGCTCTAATTCCCCCCGGAAAACCCACTACCTGTGCTAAAAATTCTCAAGTGCCAATATTAGTAAAACATGAGAGCCCTTTTTCAGGGCTGTAAACCAATTATTGAGATTACCCGAAATTTTGATCATGTAACAGGTTGCCACGCATACCGCCACAAAGTATTCCATGTTCTTAAAATCAAACAAGATATAGAGATAAAATAATAAAGAGCTTCGAGTTCGAATGCGAGTTTCCCTCACTCAACGTAGTTGCGCTGCCCTTTTTGTATATGCTACTTGGGAAGTATATGTAACTTCATCTAGTTTAAAGCAAACAAATGCCAACATGCGAATCCAAGATTAGAAATGGCAGTTTACCCAACATGTGAATTCAAAAGACATCAAGAAAAATTGTCATATACTTATAGCATTTGGATTTTCCCTAACTTATCATCGGCAATAAAGGGGTAAGTCAATATTGATTCTCCAGTGGAATGAATTAATATTTATGAATTAATTATGATCTGGGCTGATCATAAGAATTAATTCATTTGAGGCCCATCTTTATTCCTTGTATTTGATCCCTGGGCTGGCCCAAAGACTCCTGAGACCAATAGGAGAAAATAACCTAACTCATAAGTTTGGCCCGTATCCTGTATTTATAATTATAAATACAGTTCAGCTCTCAGAACATAACAGATAAGAAGATTTACGTAATTTCAGATTACAGAAATGAAATTAGGTTTTCTGTGAGAGTTGAGCGGCGCCTGTTGAGTGGGGTTTTCTATGGGGAATCCTCAAAGATCGTCGTCCATCCGACGTCGGGGATTGAGCGGGATATAGTTCAGAAGATCAGAGCTGGAGTCAGATTTTCGCAGAAAATCAAGTTCTGGCAGTTTTCGAATAACGGCCATAACTACCTCTACAGAACTCAGATTTGGACGAAACAGGCGGTCACAGAAAGCTCTTTCGAAAAGGAAGATGTCGTATTTCTTGGTAAAATACGATTGGAGGACGTTTGAGGCTTCAAACGAAGGAGTGAAGTTGGCTGACATGTTCAGCGACGAATTGATGAATTCTTAGAAATTCTTCAGGTATTTCTGAACTCCTCGGTGCAGTGTTTAAATTAATAGGAGCATGCTAGGATTAATAGATGTATGGTGAATTAAGATAATCCAAGAGACGATCCTCAGACAAATCGAGTATTAATTAAGTTTAATATTCCTTCTATTCATATATTATCTCAAATTAAAATATGGTATTCAAGTGATTTAAGTGTACTTGAAATAACCATGTTAATTCAAAGTTTGATTTGAAGCTATTCATATATTATCTCAAATTTAAATATGGTATTCAAGTGATTAAGTGTGCTTTTTTTTTTGACGGAAGTGATTAAGAGTACTTGAAATAACCATGTTAATTCCAAGTTTATTGTATCAAATCATATTCACCAACTATGTTACAATTTTTCTTAAGATACTCTCAAACCCCATTTCCAACTTATAGTATTTATTAAATATTTTAATCTTAATATAAAATGTTACTGGTATTATCGAATCAATATCTAATTATTTAATATTCGATTCGAATCCAACTTTATTACATGAAACGAGTGAATCTTGCAAATAGGGCCGACCATGAATGCTACACTTTGGGTCTTCTTCTTAGATACCGTGCCGTGCTTAAGGCAAAGATTTTTATAGGCAAGGATCTTGATACATGTCACAAGATAATCCTATTTTATTACTGGAAAAAGATTTTGGCTTGCTTCTTCACTTCTTGTCTATCCCTTTGAGCCCCACAAGTTGGGTTAGGTGGGCATTGGCCAATAAAAACCATACCTCTTCAACAATTTTCTCTGTTATTTTTTTTTAATTACATCTAACTATACGAAACTTCATCAAATTATAATTTTATACTCCTTCCGTCCGCAATATCGTTTTCACATTGTGGACGGTGCGAATTTTAGGAAAAATGGTGGATAATAGTAAATAATAGTGAATATTGTAGTGAGTGTAGTTTGGTTTCCACAGTAAATGTATTTTTTAATGAAAATATAAAATTAAGAGAATAAAGAGTTATGTGGACTCTACAACTATAAATGGAAGTGGAAACGATATTGCGGACGGACCGAAATAAAGTTTAAAGTATACTAGTACTATATTTTTAGGCAACGGAGGAGAAAGTGAGTAGAATTTGAATTATTGAGTTATTTATAATTTGGTTGAATTTTCGTATTTCAAAAAACCCTTTTCCTGATCTCCCACAAAGCTCAAGTTTTTAACTTGTGCATATTGACTGCTCTCATCCTTTTCCTTTCTATTATTGGTCGCCTTCGCTCTTTTACACAACACACAGAGATACGTGTGTGTGTGTGTGTGTGTGTGTGTGTGTGTTTTTCTTGTATTTATATATAAGTATTAGTTGGGCCTCTGTTGTGAAATGCTACTTTTCTTCTTGATCACTTGACTCCTCTTCCACAACTCCGCCATTTCCCACTTGAATAAATGTCACCAAAAACGAAGGTCTCCGCCGCCTTGCCGGCGCCGGAGATGTCGGTGCTGGACCTGCCGGAGCTGGTGCTGGAATGCATCCTGGAGAAGCTCCCGGCGGAGGGGCTGTGCCGAATGGCGAGCGTCTGCACTTCCCTCAGAGACGGCTGCGGGAGCGATCATCTATGGCGGAAGCATATGGAGAGCAAATGGGGGCGAATCATCGGCGCTGCTGCAAACAGTGAATGGGAGTGCTACATCGCTTCAAGAAAAGGGTTGAACCAAGCCAAGCACAAGGGGCTGATGGGGTATCTCTTGGCGCTGATTAGATCTGCTTGGAGCGGCGGCGCTGGGAGGAGGACGACCTCTTCCGCCGTCGATTCGGTTATGTCTAAGTATCTTGCTCTTGAGTCCGGCGACTTCTGGTTTCCTGCTCAGGTTTATAACCGCGAGGTAATACTACTGTTTTCTTGCTTAATTTATTGGGATATGGATAACTTCATTTATTCACTCTTTTTATATGTTCCATATCTTTTTATTCTTTTCACATGTTTGTATTTTTGTTCACTGGTTTGATAGTGTGGATAATTTATTGAATATATTTTCATTATTTCCACTCTTTTCACAAGTTAAGTATGAATTTTTTTTAATTGTGTTCTTTCCCTAGTTTTCACTATGATTGATGATAATATTATCTTAGAGTATTAATATGAATAAAACATTTCCATATTTTTGATGTGTTGTTTTTGTTATGATAAATTTAAAAGTATATAGAAAGGTGTTGATGCGAAGTTGTTGGTGTGTGCAGAATGGTCATGTTGGATTTATGTTGTCTTGCTATGATGCTATGGTGAGCTATGATAGGAGAAGTGAGAGCTTCAATGCCAGGTTAATTATTATTAATTTTGATATTTGAAAGTAGAAATGAATGTGTGGAAGAGGTAGGGATTTTGTAATGAATGAGTGATGGTTGGAGTGCAGATATCCAGCTCATGGAGCAAGGGCAAGTGCAACAGAGAGTGGTGTGACATGGGAGAGGTTGAGAGCTCCCCTTGTTCCTACTTCACCACATCACCTTCACATCTCCGATTGCTTACACGACCTCCACCCCGGCCATCACATCGAGATCCAATGGAGACGAAACAAAGACTTCCCATATGGTTGGTATTCACATATATGTATTTGCAGAGCAAGTGAATAGCTCTGTGTTTTCTTGGATATATCTCACACCATAATTGACTTCAATTTGTAGAGGAGACGTAACTGAACGGGAATTGTGTGCAGGTTGGTGGTATGGCGTTGTAGGCCACTTGGAAACATGCGATGGCAACGCCAACTACTGCCGGTGTCACAATAGTGGTGAGTTGCTACAAATTAATTCTACCATATGCTCCTATTTCATATTATTAATAAAGTAAGTGAGAGAAGAGATATACATATAATGGGGATTTATATATTATGAAATGAAATGTATTTGTATTGAATATATGAGGGCATGGGTAGGGCCTTTGTTGATTCCCATTTGTTGTGCATGTGGGACTCCCCTTGTACCTATCAGAATAACTCTCCAATAGCTTGTCGTAATCTCTACCAACAAACTCATCACTGCTGTCTCAATGTCAATAATGCTTATGGCCAGCCAACCTGAAACAGACCTCTACTTGTTTTTTTTGACATAGAAAATAAATTAGATTAAAAATTGAAAATTTGACATAAGTAGAGCCTGAGTCTTGTAGCAATGGTGTTATGCAGAGACGGTGGTGCTGGAGTTCCGGCAGTACACGGCGGGATCGCGTTGGAGGCGAAAATTCATCACCAGGAAGGACCATAGAGAAGAAGGCAACGAGGTGGATGGATTTTATGGAGGGATTAGGAAATTGAATGGGGAAGAAGAGATCTCTATGTGGAAGAAGCTGTGGCCTGCTCAAGTTTTACACTGAAATTAATTGCTTATCAATCAAGCTAAGGAGAACTGTTTGATGAAGACAAACAAGATTAGTGGCATTATTTGTTGAAGCTATAGCTCATGAGCTTAGATTATTTTTGAGCTAGGGGAATGTATTTCTTGTCTCACTAAGAAGCTGTAGCAAGTAATGTATGATATGGCTCCATTAATTCTTAAGGTGTAAGATAAGGCCAAGTGGCAATATACAAATGTATCCACTTTTGATTATAAAAAAGTCAAGCGTGCTAATTTTTATTTTATATAGGGTAGAAATAATATGTGAAAATGTGTTGTAATTAGTATTGAGAGTGATGAAAATATTGAAATTAATAGTAAATTGAGTATTATAAGTGGTGAGGTATAGTCCAAAAATTGAATAAGTGTTTTTGTGGACTTCTCAAAAAAAAAGGTACAAAGTTTTATCACGGATGAAAGTGTAGATTCAAAACATCATCTTGATATTCTATATTACTCAAATCGTGAACTTTGTTCTAAATGCTTAGGGATGGCAATCGGGTACGACAAGTATGGATAGTGACTATCCATACCCATACTCACGAACTAAATGGATAGTTGTTGCTAACCACGAAACTATCCATGGATATCAAATGGTATCCAAACCCGCTACCCGCGGATACCCGCTACCCGTCGGGTATCCGCGAACCCGCTATCCGACGGGTATCCGTCACCCGTTATCCGTCGGATATCCGTTGTCCGCCGGATACCCTCTATCCGCCGGATACCCACGAAATAGAATTTAAATATAAATTTACAACAAATTTGAGAGTTGAGAGGATGGAGTTGAGAGAAGGGAGGATGGCGGAGGTCAGCGACTTCGCGAGGAGGGCTAGGGAAAGAAACAGCTGAAGGGGAGTCAGGGGACTGAATGGCTGTGTTAGGGGCGTAGGGGAATCAAGGTTTAGGTTTAGCTGAATATTAGACTTTGGGCCTTATTGTCTAGGCCTATTTTAAGATATAAAATGCTAGCTCATAATCTCAAAATATATATTCAAAGCCCATATTTTATAGAATTTTTTGTGGATATTTGACGGGTAATTGACGGATAATTGACAGGTAATTGGCGGGTATTTTTCGCGGGTAAACGGGTTTCGCGGGTATGGATAGTAAGTATCCAAACCCATACCCACGAATTAAATGGATAGTAAATTGCAACCACGAAACTATCCGTGGATATCAAATGGTATCCAAACCCACCCTAATGGTTTCGGGTTTTCGTGGATATCCACTACCCGCGGGTAGATTGCCATCCCTATAAATGCTTGACCAATTCAAGTTGAACATTAGTGATAAATGCATTAATGCTCGACATGCTCATCTACTGCGGGTCGAGCATTAGTAAATTTGTGGTAAATGCAATGCTCGACCTCTTCAAGTCAAACATCGGTAATAAATACACTAAAGCTTGACCACTGCGTGTCAAGCAATCCAACATTAGTAATCTAGCATTTTTTAGAAAATACTCAACACTAATTAAGGCCAAGTGGCAATATACAAATGTATCCACTTTTGATTATATAAAAGTCAAGCGTGTTAATTTTTATTTTATATAGGGTGGAAATAATATTTACTAAATTTTAAAAGACAAAAATTTTAAAAATACTATTTTTTCAAAAAAAATATAAATTATACTCCATCCGTCCCGTAAATCATGGCTCAAAACTTTTTGGCACGGGTATTTAGGAGAGTTAAAGTAGTTGTAAAAGTAGTAGGGACCACAAGATTAAAGTATTTATTTCAATTATTTTATTCCTTAACCCTCTTTCTTAATAAAGTGGTTTATAGAATAAATAAAAAAAAAACAAAATCTGCAATATAAATTAAAAGTAGCGGCAAACTTAAAAAAATGGCTGGAACACATTACAAAAAAAGGCGTAAGATATTAAAATAAAGCTGTCAACCCAAATTTTCATTTCAAGCCAAATGTTTCGAATTACACCAAATTGTTTTCCCTCTACAAAATGCACAGCACATATTCTCTATAAAAATAGAGTCATTCCACATTCTAAAATCATTCTACCATTACATCCAAAAAATAGAAAATGAGGATAAAAGATTTGACAAGTGACGAGAGAGTTGCATGAATTCAATTCTTGATCATTGACAACAAGAATGGAAAGCCACCACGAGGCAAAATGAAGGCTGTCGAGCTCAAGTTCGGCATCTCTTGGCGAACCGTTTGTCGTCTTTGGGCTGAAGCAAAGTAAAAGCAGCAGTAAGATCAGTTTATAAGTTCACAAAGCAGGAAAATATGTAGACCAAGGAGAAAAAAGTTGAAATTGATCTAGAGTTAATTGCAAGCCTTGAGTTATCTAAAAGATCAACCATTAGAAGATTGGCTAGTGGCATAAATTGCAGCAAGAGTACCGTAGGGAGGTGGATAGATCAAGGCTCATACAAGTGCTATAAAACCTGACCTTACAGCCCCAAATAAGCTGTTAAGGATGAGGTTTTGTTTAGAGCATATTGAGTATGACAGGTTGCTAGAGAAATTGCAGTTCAAGTGCATGCAAAACACTATCCATATCGATGAGAAGTGGTTCTACATCACCAAATCTTCTTACAGATTCTATTTAACTCCAGCAGAGGCTGAGCCAAATAGAACTTGCAAGAGTAAAATGTTTATAACAAAGGTAATGTTCTTGCGTGTTGTGTGCCGACCAATATTTGGTGATGATGGGAGTGTTCTATTTTATGGGAAGATAGGCATCTTCCCTTTAACAGAAATGGTACCAGCACTGAGGTCAAGGAAGAATAGGGAAGCAGGGACACTTGAGCAAAAGCCAATCCAGAGTGTGACAAAACAAGTACTCAAAGATTGCTTCATCACTAAGGTATGGCTAGGGCAGGAATTATGCATGTATTGTAGGTCTACAATGAAAGGTGTTGAACTAATAGATGTTCTAGTGTAGTCTCAATGCTTTTAATTAAGAGTTGGTTGTTGATTGTTATTGTACTGCATTTCTAATATACAACATAATTATTAATGAAACAACTTGTTCCAGCCATTAAAGCTAAGTGGCCTTCATTTGCATGCAAGACTATCTTCATTCAACAAGATAATGCTAGGCCACACATCAAAAATGATGACATAGAGTTTAGAGAGTGTGCATCAGCTGATGGTTTTGACATCAACATTATACATCAGCCTGCAAACTCCCCTGACACTAATATCAATGACCTTGGGTGGTTTAGGGCTATTCAAAGCCTGCAAACAGAAAGTGTTTGCAGCAATGTTGATTCTCTAGTAAATGAAGTTGTTTCTTCCTTCAATGAACTTGCACCAATGACATTGAATTTTGTTTTCCTAAGTTTGCAAGGTTACATGTTAGAGATAATGAATGTGAAGGGTGACAATTGCTACAAACTGCCCCATATGAAGAAAGTGTCCATGCTAAGACATGAGATACTTGCTCTATGTTTGGAAGTTCCAACAGAATTGGTGAAAGATTTCATAGCTTATCTATGGGAGAAAGGTGAAGTTGAAGGCATTCAAGACCTAGAGCATCACTTACGTATTCATCAAGCAACAGTTGAAGGCATTGAAGCACAATTCAATGCCTTAATGTTGCTTGAATAGTGTTGTTAGGTCCTTGAGGGTTGAACGGACAGGTGTATTGGGGGGTGGGGGGAATACACCTGTAGGCTATTTTTCAAATGTTTACTTAAAATAAACACCTTTGTACTAAAAAGACAATTTTACTGCTTTAAAAGTGTGTGGTTCAGTTGACAAGAGGTGGCGACTGACACTGAAACAAAGGTTCAATGGGTGACTTCAGTTAATTGAGCTGGTCAATTAACTTCAGTCCAAGTAAAGCTTCAATCGTAAGTAAAACAGAGTAGAGTTACTTATTTAACTAACTATTTAAATATTGATCAGTTAAACTTAGAATCCCTTAGTTACTTTTTTCAGTTAGTCAGTATTAGAGAAACAGAGATATGCGCAAGTACTGAATATAAAAGCAAGTAAGAACACAATGGATTTTTACGTGGTTCGGAAAACAACGTTCCTACATCCACGGCCAGAGAATGATCTGACAATCACTCGCTTGTGCTTACGAGTGCACAACAAACCTGACTGCAATGCTTACGGGTGCAAAGCAAACCTGAACAACTGAAACAACCGTTCCAGCACCAACACACTGGGTTGGATTTCTCTTTCTCCTCTTAGTGCGATAACACACACTAAGAACTCTGAGTCAGAACACTGGTCTGAACTCGCTCTAACTTCAAACGCTTAACTCTAAACAAAGAGGGGTTTGAACTTATCTTTCGGCTAGGATTACTTGAGAACAAGCTCTCGCGTAATCAAATTCTAGGCTTAGGATATGTATGAGATATATGCCTAGAAAGCTAAGAGAGTTTTGGTGATCAGAAGTTCTAATGACTTAAGCTTTGATGACTCTCTTCTTCGATTCAATCTTTTGTGAAGGTTGAGCTTGAGTAGCAATTTCTGCAGAGCTTTGGCTATGTAATTGAATCGGTGAAGATTTGCTGTTGATCCTCGGCGCTATTTATAGGTGGAGTTCTGAATAGTTTCGTTGGAGAGAAGGTCATCGAAATTCCTGCTGTTGTGAGATGTTGTCACTTCATGGGCTGAGGTGGCAATCTTCACAAGCTCATTCATACTTGGATTTGAATCAGAGTAGTCTTGGAGCTTGTTACTTCTGCAGCTTTACACGAAAAGAGAAAGTTTGGTCCTTGCAAGGACGGTCGTCAAATTCTCTGCATTTAATGCTCCATACATGGTGTCTGATACTTCTTGGTTCAATCGAGAGTAGAAAGGTTGTTGGCATTTTCACTTTGCTTCAATTCTACGATGACATGAATCATTTGAGTAGCTTCTGACTGGTACTCATATTCAGTCTTCAGTCAGGGAATGTCTCATGATGCTTCAGTAAGAATGACTTCAGTTGCGCGGTCTTTGTCTATCACTCAGCAAGCTAGAAACCTATTCTAAGCATGTTGAACTCTAACACTTGAGTTCAACGAAAAATACTAAAGTTGTAGAAAAGATCTAAGGGATTTTGGTATCATCAAAACAAGGGCAAGGATATTTCATTCATTTCCCTACAAGTGCAAATGCAGTGTGATTTTTTTTTTGTGTTTTGAAAATGAATAGTGCTTGAATCATTTTTTGTATGCTTTTCACATGTAAGGCAGTGTAATATGAATGAAAGCTTTATTTTTTGCACAAGATATGCTATGGTTTTATGCACAATTCTTGGGTAGCCACCAACATTACTCTACTTTGTAGAGTAGTGGGCATCATCCCATGAACAAAATCAGCACATACACACCACAAATCACCAATCAATTCAGCACACATTCACCACCCAATTTAGCACACAATCACCACCAATCACCACCAAATTCAGCACACATTCACCACCAATCACCACCAAATTCAGCACACAAATCACCACCAAATTCAGCACACTACACCACAATTCACCTACAACACACATTCATACTCATGCATCAAAAAATAAATTCATAGATGTGTACCAATTTTGTTGTATGAGTAATTTTTATCATTTCAGATCCCAAATGAACCATCAAGCCCTAGTACTCTCACATGCAGCCGCATAATCACCAAAATCCAACAAGATTACAGTTTCAAATAAGCAACCATATAGTAAAACATGGAAGATCTCACCCAAAACAAGGCAGGAAGCAGTGTGGCGAGTAGTTTACGATGGCCTTCGGATGCTGTGAGCCACCACTCGTCAGATTTCCCTTCTAATTCCTCCAATTTTGCCTCTAAATCTTCTAATTTGGCATCGGATCTAGGGGTTTCCTCGCTCAGAAAAACCGATGCCCATGTTTCGTAACAGAGAAGGTCAGTATGTTGACCTAAATCAGATGACTGAGTAAATGAGAAAAGTAATAAAGGAGGGGGTTTCATACTTTTTGAGCCTTGCCGGACAAGGGCGGAGGTAGATCGTATGTCGGAGCGGAGGAGATGGACTCTGATCGCACCCAAGCTCTCATTCATCTTCAACCTCAGATGCACCAAGCCACGACTCCTGGGAGGCCACCGTCAACGCCTCCGACATGGAGAACGAAAAGTACACAAGCGGCGGATTGTCGATGAAGCCGAGTGAATCTTCAGTATCGGGGATGAACTCGTCGCTCAGATACTCCTTCCAAGGGAAGGAAGGTGGTGAAGCTTAACATTCATACCTAAATCTAAATGAGTGAAGAAGGCATTCAGATTAACCTGTGTGATTGAGAACGAAGAGAAAACTTGTAGATGAAGAACTTCTAGATTTCTTAAGATATTATCGCGTGTCTATAACGATGGATTACATGAGGTATTTATAGACTTACATTAGGGCGAAGGGTAAAATAGACTTTACAGGCCACACACGTACTCCACATACGGTGTACGATCGCGAATCACTATCTATCAAAAACCTTTTCTAACTAATTTGCAGCTTTATGATGAACATGCGGTCATCCCATCAGCGCTGGTTGCTTTCACCCCTCGTCCGCGCTGACTTTGTCTAGATGAGCTTTCTTCTGCGCTGATGTTCATACGGAACGTAATCGAACTCTTCATCGGCGCTACAATTTGGTCTCGTCTGCATAACCGCCCCTCTAGTTTTTGCTCCAGCTAAGAATGCTTCATTTTCTAAGTCTTCTTCGGGCGTTATCTCAAGGCCGAGCCACCCTTTAACCTTGTTGATTCTAAGTGAGTTTCAGTCTGCGCAGACCTCCGTCTGTGCCGCTGGCTTCTCTACTTCTAATTACTGGGTAGCGCATCTACGTTCTTTAAACCAGGCGTGCTTTAAGCAAGAGGCGGCGTTGCTGACTCTCGCTTCCATGTCCCTATTGTGATCCAATATTTGTCATGGTTAGCAGTTTCTTGATACTTGAGTTAATAAGTTCCCACTTTTTAGAATATAGTAGCTCATAAGATCTTTACTCCTCATCAGCTACTCCCCCTAGTCTACGAAAAGAAGTCTTTTTTGAATTTTCGTAGCTCCAGCAGGCCTTCGATGTAATCCCATCAGCGCAGGACTTTTCCTTTTAGTGACGTCTCCTCGTTTAATGACTGACACGTTCACTATTCCCCGTACGTAACTTTTCGCAGTTCCCGGCTCAATCTAAGCCCTCCGTTTTTAACCGCCATTTCACGGCATGATCTGGGCCCTTCTTTTTCTGCACGCATCTCAACCCTAATAATTTCCCTCTCTTCCGTCCCTTTGAATTCCCCTCCCTATAAATACCTATCATCCTCTTCGTCTTTCCTTCTTCTCCTTCCCTTATATTTGCTGGTGTTTCGTCCCTCCTCGACCTCTCCCTCTCCTTCGCCGGCTGCCCCCATTCCTCTTCCTGCTTTCCCCGCCGCTAAGTTTTGTCCCAGGTACCCATTTTCTCTACCTTCTCCTGGTTCATAATACTTTAATCTTTTTTCGACGACCTTTTCGTCATCTCCCTTTTCCATTTTATCTTTACCCTTCTTCAAAGCTCTGCGTAATTCATGGCCGACGCGGGATCCCAACTTTCCCAGTCTACTCTTGACATCCGGGCCATTAAAATAGTGAGGAAAGTCCTCCGTATTGAACCTGCTGATCCAGACTTTAAGGTCCGGGCCATTAATCCTGACACCATTCCAATTTGGGTGCATCAAATTGATGCAGGGTTACGAATCCCGCCTTTCCCTTTCTTGCTTGACGTATGTAACCGCTACGGAATCCCTTTTTTCCAACTCTCTCCTTCCTCTATTCGTCGGGCCCATTTGTTACATATAGTCTGCACCGCTAATAACTATCCTTACAGCGCCACCCTATTCCATAAGACCCATGTCCTGAAAAGGACTGGATCCCACTATAATTTTACTTCCAAATCCGAGGGGCATATGGCTTTTATGAATAAGCTGACCTCCTTAGACAAAAATTTTCATGACAAATATTTTTTTTCCAAACTCGTTATGGCTCCTGGCCAGACATTCTTGGCGCCGACGCCCAAGTTCAGTGGCACCGCGCAAAGCATCTCGCCCCTTCCGACTCCGAACGCGTTAACGACCTTGAGGATAGCCTTCTAAAGGCATTAGCTGAGGCCCGTAACGCAAATGTTCTGAAAGTGAATGAACTAGTAGTTAGGCCCTCTATTTTAGCCGGCGCAGGCTTATTCTCCCGCTATCCATTGTCCGCTGCGGGTATTATGTGTTGTATTTCACATTGATGTTTGTTTTGTTCTGTGCCCATATTTGTGCTTTTTATCTTACTGATGCTTGTGTCATTTCCTGAAATATATTTCTGATGTGTTTTTCGTACTGGTTAATTTGTGCTAGGTATGGATACGTGGAAGACAGTCGAACACGGTGTCATCCCTAGTTTCAGCTTTGTTCAAACAGGAGCTGGCCCCTCTGCTCCAGTTGCATAGACGGTTGGCAGCGCCGCCCAAGCCATTGCGGCGGGTTCTTCGGCGTCTCGTTAACCCCGACCCGTTCATCCCTCCCGCAGTCCCCCTCTGCTTCATGATGAGGAGTGGGATGATGAAGATACGGGGGACAACATTCCCCTGGTACAAAGAAAACGAAAAGGACCCCCCACCAAAAAATAGCCCCAGCAGAAGAAGAAAAAAAAGACGGCGCCGGCTGCGCAGTCAGTGCCGGTGCAACTGACCTCAGAAGAGGCTGACTCTTCTGCCAGGATCCTCGCTTCTTCACCCCGCCTTTTCGAGGGCGGGATGACCTCTGGGGCAGGCATTGCCCCTCGTGCCCTTGCAGACTTGACTGGCAAGGAATGTCGGTCTCAGATGGTCGCCCAAATTGCTCCCTCCGATCTCCAGGCTCGGGAATCTTTGGAGCGTCGACAGATGGCCGACAACCTTGTACTGATGATTGAAGCGGTAACGTCGTATTATCTATTTCCCCTTATATTGAATTTTATGATCGTCCCCTTAATTTCTCTTATACGTTATCTACGCAGGCTAGAGTCGAATGCCTAGCCTACTCTCGGAGCCTTCTCCGCGTGGAGGGCGAGATCCAGGAAAAAGATAGAGAATTCCTGGCGGCGCTGGCTAGATGCACCAACGCCGAAGAAGAATCTCGCCGCTTGCGAGAAGAGAACGAGATATTGAAGGCCGAGAGGCTATCTGTTGACGCGGAGTTGGCCCAGGTTCGGGAGGAGCTGGCGCGCGTGAACCGTGAAAAGGGAGAGAAAATCGCAGCGATTGTTCAGGATTGCTCGCAGAAAATGACCGCCCTTGAGAAGCAGATCGTGGCCAAGGGGAAACAGGCTTTCAGGCGTGGAGCTGACCAATATCGGCTGTGCTACTTCCTCTCCTCGGAGGGGCATGAATTTCTGCGCATCATCTTGATGGAGACCATCAACAAGTTCCTGCACACCCCCGAGTTTCTAAATGTTGTGGCCCCGGCGCTGCAATGGCTTGTCAGGGAATCTGCCCGTGCCACCCTCAACTTGACACAAGCCTCTCTTGAACAACAGGCTTTGTGCGAGAACGACACTGTGCTGAATGCCGTCGACTCAAGCGGCCTTGGAGAAATTCTGGGTATCAACGCGGAAGCGCTGAAATCTCCGGAGTGGTGGTTCCCGGTCGTAGACAAGGCTATTCGCCTATTTGTGACGGGACGCAGCGCTGATCCATTGCCCAAAGAGCCCTTCGTGAGGACGCCCTATCTCGACGCCATTCGCTCCCGAATTCGTTCAGTACGGGGTAACTTCCCTGGTGGCGGGGTGTTCTACGAGCCCGCCCCCGTAGTTCAGGCGGTGCCGACATCTCCAGCTCATAGGTCTGTGCAGCCCAATCCCTCTGGCGGCCATAGCAGCAGCAGCAGTGCGGACGAGTCTCTGCAGGCGGAGGACCCTCCAAACCCGACTCCCAACCCCTAGACTCCACGTGTTTCAATATTCGATGTAGAAAAAACTTTGACTGTTATTATGGTGGTGTAAACCTTTTGTGATAGCGGACTGAGATGATGTGCTCATTATCTAGATGAATGATTTCTTCTCGTATCTTTCCCTTGTGATATCCTTTACTTTTCTTGTCTTGAAAATTATTCGTTATTTCCACGCTGCATATCCGTAAATGTTGCTTGTTATTCATAATCCTTCCATTGTTGATGTAAGAGAAAATGGCAAGGTTGAACTATGCTTAGATGACAATTATGGTCAACATTTTAGATTAGTGCTCCGCTCATCTGTGCGTATTTGAATTTTTGAACCAATAATTGAGTAACGGGACTCCGACCGATGATATATACAATACGCTTGTCTGCGCGGACTTGAAATGACAGTTTGCGCTGCCTAGAGGCTTGGATCTTTGTGGTTCCAAATGATTAATGCCTTAGCCTTTGCAATTGCCCTCGTTGTGCAATTAATGCCTTAGCTTTTGCAATTCATGCCCTCGTAGTGCAATTAATGCCTTAGTTTTTGCAATTCATTCCTTCGTCGTGCAATTAATGCCTTAGTTTTTGCAATTCATGCCTTCGTCGTGCAATTAATGCCTTAGTTTTTGCAATTCATGCCTTCGTCGTGCAATTAATGACTTAGTTTCTGCAGTGTCAGCATTGCTTTTATGTCTGCGCAGTCATGGGGGTCCATATCAAAGATTATGCTAGTCGAAACAATAATATGAAGGAGATAGATGTTCCCTAAAACCATAGATCTTTATTGATGATGACCATGGTCCCAGACCTCGTTAAAACCCCTGTGGGAAAAAAGAGTATCTGGTCTACATAGTGAGAGATCGTAATTGAAAATTACACGTAGAATTTCTTGAGATGATTACTATTCCATGGCCTTGTGAGAGATCTCCCTTCTTGATCGGACAGATGATAAGTTTCGCCTCCTAAGACTTCGGTGATGATATAAGGTTCCTCCCAATTAGCTTCGAATTTTCTGGTGGTCTTCAAAGCATCTGCACGCTTAAGCACTAAGTCCCCTTTCTGGAGTCGGCGCTGCTTGACCCTCTTATCGTATCCTGCTTCGATAATACTCTTATATTTGGCTGCTCTGACTTGGGCCTCTTCCCTTTTTAAGTCTATCAGATCTAGCTCGAGCCGACGCAGCTCTTCGTTCTGCGCTGGGTCATAGGCACAGATTCGATGTGACTCTAACCTTACTTCCGCGGGTATGACCGCATTTGAACCGTAGACCAAAGTGAACGGAGCTTCTCCCGTTGTTGTTTTTAGGCTGGTACATAGTGCCCATAAGACCGTATCCAATTCCTTCGCCCAACGTCCTCTGCTCCTTTCCAACCTCTTTTTAATACCCTCACAGATGGTATGATTAGCCAATTCCACTTGTCCATTGGCTTGGGGATGAGCCACTGAAACAAATCTTTGCTTGATATCCATCCTTGAACAAAAGTCCTCGATTCTTTGGTTAGTGAACTGAGCTCCATTGTCTGATACTAAAACTCTAGGCACCTCGTACCTACAACAGATATTCTTCCAGATGAATTTTTCAACGGTGGCCTCATCTACCTTCGTTACGGCTTCTGCCTCCACCCACTTCGAGAAATAATCCACCGCTACTATTAGGAAGCACTTTCCTCCCAGCGCTATTGGCAATTTGCCTACGATATCAATTCCCCACTTGTCGAAAGGGTGTGCTGAGTACATTGCCCCCATTTCCTCCCCTGGGAGGTTAATTCTTGGCGCATGTCTTTGGCAAGATTCACATTTCTTCACGTAAGCTTTGGCCTCTTTGTCGACGCCAGCCAGTAAAACCCAGCTCTGATGATATTCCTGGTTAGATCTTTGTACCCCGCATGATTTCCACAGCAACCCTGATGGACCTCTTTTAACGCAAACTGTGCCTCTTTTGGTGACAAACATTTAAGGAACGAATGTGTGAAAGACCTTTTGTAGAGTTGATCGTTGATGAGGCAAAATTTTTCGTATTTAGCATATTTTGCGACGTCTCCCTCCATTCTTTCTCCTGTTCGTAAAAAATGGATAATTGGAATTCTCCAATCATTTCCAATTTCAACTGCGTAGGTCTGCACCACTGAACCCCTTTTTGGCTCAAATAGGAGTGTGATCTCATCGCTCCACGTTTGTTCGACTGCGCTAGCAACTCTCGCTAATAAATCTGCCTTTTGGTTCTCCTCCCGCGGTATTTGTACTATTTCCAATTCCTCAAATTTTTTCTTGATTTCCTGCATCTGATCATAGTAAGCTCTCATTCTGTCATCTCTGACTTCACACTCAGCCCTTAATTGCTGTGCTACCAATTGAGAATCGGTCTTGATAATAGCGACATCTACTCTGAGCTCTTTTAAGATGTGGGCAGCCCTGATTATTGCTTCATATTCTGTCTCATTATTTGACAATTTGTCCTCAAATTTAATTGCGAACTGGTAGATCCCATCTTCCGGTGATTCAATGTAAATTCCAGGTCCACACCCCTCCTTGGTGACGGAACCGTCGACCTGTGCCGTCCATGGCCCTCGCAGTGGCCACCTTGTGATTTCTTGAATGAAATCAGCCAAGGCTTGCGCCTTGATGGTTGTGCGGGGTTCGAATACTACGTCATACTCTCCCAGTTCAATAGCCCATTTTACCATTCTTCCTGCAAGGTCTGGTCTGCCCAGGATCTGTTGAAAAGGCAGCGCTGTTCTAATAATCACTTTATGTGATAGGAAGTAGGGACGCAATCTTCTCGCCGTGATCATGATAGCATAGGCTATCTTTTCTGCTGCGGTATATCTAAGCTCGGCTCCTTGAATGATTTTGCTCACGATGTATATTGGCTTCTGGATTCCCCTTTCTTCCCTTACTAGCACAGTACTTAACGATTCTACTCCCACTGAAATGTATAGATACAACGACTCTCCCGGCGCTGGCTTGGTTAAGATGGGTAGCTCCGTAAGCTACCTCTTGAGGTCTTCAAAGGCTCGTTGACATTCGCTGGTCCACTCGAACCGGCTTCCTTTTCTTAGAATTTTGAAGAAAGGTAAGCTTCTCTCCGCCGACCTTGATATGAACCGGCTCAGCGTAGTTATTCTTCCATTCAATGTTTGTATCTCTTTGATGTTCCGCGGCGCTGTCATGTCCAGAATAGCTCGAACCTTGTCTGCATTCACCTCTATCCCCTCGGGTGTGACTTTGTATCCCAGAAATTTTCCCGACTGAACCCCGAAAGTGCATTTGGCCGGATTAAGCATGAGTCTGTACTTTCGCACTACCGAGAAGATTTCCTCCAAGTCGTCAGCATGTGTATGTGCTTCGGCACTACATACCAACATATCGTCTACATAAACCGATACGTTCCTCTTTAGCTGATCCCTAAAAATTTTGTCAATCATCATTTGATACGTGGCTCCTGCATTTTTGAGCCCAAGCGGCATACTCAAATATGCGAAGATCCCTACGTGGACTGCAAATGCTGTCTTAATAACATCGTCCCGATGCATCTTGACGTGATGGTACCCTTGATAAGCGTCCATCATTGACAAAAGTTCACACCCTGAGGTAGCATCCGCTAATTGGTCAATTCGTGGTAACGGGTAACAATCTTTCGGGCAAGCTGCATTGAGGTCATGATAATCTACACACATCCTCCAGGTCTTATCTTTCTTTTCTACCATGATTGCGTTGGAGACCCATTCGGGATATTGAACTTCCACAATGTGCCCAGCTTCTAGCAATGCTTGTACTTGTTCCCAAATAGCGGCGTCTTTCTCAGCGCCGAAGTGCCTTGTCTTTTGTTTCACCGGCTTAACTGTGGGGTCTACGTTCAACCGATGCTCGGCTAGTTCCCTGTCGATACCTTTTGAATCTGTTGTGCTGAATGCGAAAACATTTGCGTTTCTGCGCAAGCAAGCAATCACTTTTGTAATCCGGGTTCCATGTGTGCCCCAATTTTGGTAGTGAATCCTTCCTTGTCCGTGAAAGGTTCGACAACCATGCACATGTCACTGGTAGTGACTAAAGGGATCTTATCATTCCCCTCCCGTAACTCTGCCATTTCTGTACGCTCGGGCTCTGAAGCAGTAACCATTCCGGTTTTTCCTTTTTTGATTATCTCTTCTTGCTGCGCCGATCCCTCCCTTTTCTGCCTCAAGTATTGAGTTAGCATTTGCACATGACATTTTTTCGACACAGCCTGGTCTCCCCATACTTCTCCAATTTTTCCTCCCTCCAAGGGGAATTTCATCTTTAGATAGAGGGCGGAAATTACAGCTTTGAAAGAATTCAATGCTGGTCTCCCAAAGATTATGTTGTAGGAAGGTTTTGGTGCATCGATAACTAGGAATCTGACCATACGAGTCTTTCTTTCACCCGTTTGCCCTATTGTTACTGGCAACTCAATTGTTCCCACCGGTATTACGGATTCCCCCGAGAAACCATAAAGAGGAGCCACAGTGGATTCCAGTTTAGCCTCTAATCCCATCGCTCGCCAGCATTCTAAGTATAATATGTTGACGGCACTGCTTGAGTTGACAAATATGCGGTGCACCAGTACGTTCGCCACAATGGTAGAAAACACTAAGGCGTCGTCATAGGGATAAAGTAAAGGTCTAGCATCCCTTGGTCCGAAAGATATTATAGGCTCATCCGATACGGTGCTAACTGCCATGAGTGACTGATCGTAATACCCAGACCTGACGGCGCGGGCAATTTATTTTTTGGCTCTGTTAGATGTTGGTATATTATTTTCCCCCGTAATCATATGTACTGCTCTATCATATTGAGCATGATTCGCGGGGTTATGTATGTCCTGACTGTCTCGTCTATGATCCCTTCTTTCTCTCATCTCTTCATGTCTGTCCCTTCTGTCCCTATCATCATGATCACGGCAAAAGTCATCTCGTCTGCGCCGCCCGTTGTCCCTATCTCCTTTGTACTCATCATAGCAGCGCTCCCTGGATGCGCCCCGGGGCCTCTCTATATACTGGTTTAGGAACCCTTTCCTCACTAAAATTTCCAGTTGATGTTTCAAGTGTCCACAGTCTCGGGTGGGATGTCCATAACAATTATGATACTCACATAATAGATTATTCTTCCCTGGATTTGGCATGCCTGGGTGGTAGTCTCTTGGAGCTCTGAAATAATTCTCTCCCTTAATCTGGTGAAAAATCTCGTCAACGTGACGATTCCACTGGGTCTGGTTCCGTAGATCATCTCGATAACCCCCGCATTCCTCTCTCCTTTCTGGCTGTACCGTCATCAACAGAGCAGCTCCAGTCTCTACTGCCATGGTTGGTATTCTAGGGGGTAATCCCCGATATGGGTTTCTCGTGATATACTTGTCCCCAGCATCTATGCTATCTTGCTTCTTAGGCTTGAGTTTTTCTGCCTCCGCCTTTCTTGCCATTTTTGCATCTTCTAACTGAAGATACCCCGGTATTGTTGCCATAATGTCTTCAAAACTGGTCGGCGGTTTAATTTGAAGTGTTTCAAAAAGCGGACCTTGCTTTAATCCTCTAGCAAAAACGTATTGCTTGATTTGAGATTCCGCCTCTGGTATGTCCAGCGCTGTTACATTGAATCTGGCCACGTACTCTCGAAGCGTTTCTTGCGGTTCCTGCTTGATATCCATTAAAGAAATGGCTGTTCTCCCGACCCTTTTTGAACTGGCGAACTGTCTCATGAACATGAGGTAGAGGTCACCATAGGATTGAATAGAGTCAGTCCCCAAGTTATGAAACCATCGTTGAGCCATTCCAGATAGAGTTGTGGCGAAGATCCTACATTTGATTCCCTCCCCATATTGATGCAGGGCAGCTAGGCCCTCAAAACGAGCTAAATGCACCTCCGGGTCGGTAGTGCCATCGTAGTCTAGTGAGATGGGACGGTAGTTTGCCGGTAAAGGCTCCAGCAGTATTTCATCTGAAAACGAACTCTTGTTGATCAAAGGCATCATAGTAGTGTCGTTGTTTCGTCCTTCTCTCTTTTTCGTAAATATGGTCTCAGTAGGTCTGCACCGACTTCTTTTGGGCAGCTCCCTCCTGGGCTCTTCCGACCTTGGTTCGTATTGATCAGGAAACTCGTTCACCTCCGTGTTACGATCATGTTCTTTTAGCTCTGTTTCCAAACTCTTCAGTTGGCTTCGAAGGAACGATACTTTCTCCTTAAGTTTGTCATTGCCTTTGTGCACTCCCAGACTGCGCTGCGGAGTAGTCCCACTAGTGGAGTCAGTTACATCCTCGATCTGAACGTTGTTCGTAATGAACTTCCGCTTGTTCTTCTCCCCATCTTCCCCCTTGTTCTCCTCTGGCTGCACAGCTATCGCTTCCCCTCCTTCCTTGGCCTGCGCAGGCGTGGGAACTGTCCTTTGAGCAGTTAGAATTCCCTCTGGTGTGGTGATGGGTTGAGTGATGCCCATCAGTGAGCGCATAGTTGCGTAATTGAGCATGGCTAAAATTTGTTCAGTAATAGGGACATTGACCGGTCCCGACGTAGGAGCAGTGGTAGCAGTAGCGGGCATAACTGTTCCCATCAGTGGCGGATCCAGGATTTTAAAATTGGGGGTGCAATTTTTTTTTTCATAAGCATAAAAGTAAAAGATATTTAATGTTAAAAACATTACATTCCAAAATATTGTTAAGAATACAAAAGAAAATTACATAACTATCTAATTTATCTTTCGACGAGTCTTCATTTCTTCAAAGCGTTTCACAACCTCGTCATCGGAAACTTGTAGAAACATATCTTTCTCAATGAAAGTAACCAAACAATCATTTAGAACTTGATCACCCATGCTATTTCGTAGCCTATTCTTGACATACGTCATTCCAGAAAATGCTCTCTCTACACTTGCAGTAGCAACAGGAATAATCAACACCAACTTGATGAGCAAAAATATTAGAGGATAAGTCACATGTCTCTTAGTTTCAACAAGCTTCATCAAAAGAGAACTAACATCTTGTAAATTTTGAAACCCAACATCTCTTTTCATGTCCTCCATAAATATATCAAGTTGGCATTCAAGAGCCATCAAATCAATGCTTGAAAATTCAGATGGATAAAAAGTTGCAAGTTTGAGTACCTTTTCCTTGTCAAAAGAAGAGAAGCCATCTTTAGGATCTAAGCAAGCCATGCATATAAACAACTCCATATTGACCTCATCAAATCGATTGTCAAGTTCTTGAAGTAGTAAATCAATTACTTCTAGAAACATGTCAACTCGGAAATGATGAAGATATGAAACTTGTTGAGCAAAACGCTTTGATCTTCCTTGAGGGATATATCGAGACTCCATATCTGGAACACCAATGTCATTATCATTGCAAAATGAGGTAACTTTATCTAAAAGAGCCTCCCATCCATTCTCCCTCATTTTCTGTAATACAACTTTTGTCAAAGTGACAAGTCTCATAGCACCAACAATATCTTGATCCTTTCTTTGCAGAGCAAGACACAAATCATTAGTGTACCCAAGTATAGTAGACATTAGTTGTGCCATGAAAATAAAATCAAATGATTCTAGTGGGTACAAAATACTTTAAGCTTTCACCTTATCATCCGAATTAGAGCCATTCTCCCCAATCATCACAAGAACTTTAACAATAGTAGAAAACAAGTTCATGACATTCACAAGAGTTTTGTAACCCAACGAGTTTCTCCCGGCCTCTTCAAACCAAGTTCTTGATTTAACCCGGATCCCGTATCAAGTTCACCAACTTCCAAAGCTTGAGCAATTTTTTGTGCTTGAAATTCTCGAAGCATTTCTCTTCTTTTACAAGAAACTCCAATCACATTCAACAACGTTGCAAGCGTATCAAAGAGCCAAACACAATCATTGTTCTTTTTAGCAACGGCTACAAGAGTTAGTTGAAGTTGATGAGCAAAACAATGGACATAGTAGGCACTTGGGGTGTCTTGCATAATTAAGGTCTTGAGACCATTTATCTCACCCTTCATGTTACTAGCCCCTGTTGGATTTGTATACTGAAAGCAAGAACTTTATGCTTGTATACAATGATTCCTGTTTTCACTATTCTTATCTCCTATCTGATTGTGTTCATGATTGCATATGCATGTTCTTTATCTCTGTATAAGTAGATTATATGGTGTGTTGTAGATCACAGAAGACCATATAATTGGAATAACCTTAAGAGATATAATATGATCACAGCCGAAATAACTCTAGGACAAGTTATTGGTTTAGGCTGCAGTATAGATGGAAGTAGTTTGTCTTGGCTACTTGTCTAGACTGGTACGTCATTACGTATTGATAGGACCACAGTTTGAGATGTATTCTTCTATCTGACTTAAGTGAAGAATAAAGATCTCGGTGACTTATAAATTTTAATACTAATAAGTATTAAGATATATATATTAATTCGTATATCACTTTGACTTACTATGGGTGAAAGTTATATACTAACTCGAGTACTCTGTATCTTGGGTGATAGCGGTTAATATATGATATTTGATTATCTGTATTAGTACCCGTATCCGGTATAGGATAATGACATCCCCTTAAGGAGCTCAATAAGGTTTATTACGCTAAACCCTGCAGGTTGATTAAGTTCAGGCGTAATAATAAAGTTTGAGTGGTACTGCTTAAGGAATTATTAAGAGATTAATTAATTTAAGCTGTCAGAGCTCTAATTAATTAATGGATGTCGGATATTTTAAATACAGAGATTTAATAAGTCTAAATACAAGCCCCGACTCATCACTGACAATAAAGGGGTAAGTCAGTATCGGTTCTCTAGTGGAATGAACTGATATTTATAAATTAATTATGGTCTGGGCTGACCATAGATAAATTAATTTATTTGAGGCCCATCTTTATTCCTTGTATCTGGTCCCTGGGCTGGCCCAATGTCTCCTAGCCCAAGAAGACAGATTTTCGGCCCTCACATAGAGATTGGCGCCTCCTCCTCTTTTCTGTATTATTAAATACAGCTGTCAGCTCTCAGGAAAACACACTGATAAAAATTAGGGTTTTGAGAGCAGAGGGAGGCGCAGGAAACGTGTGTGGCCATTCTGTCTTGGGAATTTCCATAGCTCGTTGTCCATCCAACGTTGGGAATTGAGCGGGATACAGTCGAGAAGATCAGAGCTAGAGTCAAATTCTTTCGACGCGATCATCAACAGTTTGTGCATCCGATTCTCAAGTAAGTTTTCCTAACACCTATGTGCAGCTGTTAAATTCATAGGAGCATGTTAGGATTTAATCGTTGTATGATGAATTAATAATAATCCAAGAAACGATCATCGGGCAATCGAGTATTAATTCAATTTAATATTCCTTCAATTGGTATCAGAGCCCAGGATTAAATTCTTGGCTCTATTATTAATTTATGTACGATTAATAATGTGCGTTGTTATTAACTGCTGTTGTTCTTCGTGATTCGTTGATTCGTGGAATACGTCGTTAGACGTTGTAATCGTTTTTCACCACGAGAAAATCCGTGGTTAGATTAGGTTTTCAATTGTATTTGTTTTTTCCGTTGTAAATCTGTAAAATTGAGGAACGAAATGAGGATGACGACGAATCAACGACGAGGAAGGTGTAAGGAGGTTGCCACGGACACGGTGTGGCACGGGCAGCCGCGGCGCCGAGGGCCGCGCGCGCACGGGCGCTTCGGCACCGTGCGCTGCGCGCGCCTGGTCAGGCGGCTGCGCTGCTGCGTGCTGCTGTCACCGAGGTTGCTGGTCCGTGGCGAGGCGTGGCGAGGCGAGGCGTTCGTGACCGGGAGCGAGGGGCTGCGGGCGCCGAAGGGCAGCGCGCACGCGGGTGCGTGCACACCGTGCGCAGCGCGCCCAGATCGGCGACCGCGCGGCCGCTGCTGTTCTCTGGTCGGTCTGGACGCTGAAGGCAAGGTGGGCAGGTGCTGGGCGAGGGCTGGAAGCCACCGGCAGGGGCGGTGCGCGCCCGGGGCTGCGCCTGCGCGCTCTGCGCGCTGCGCGCCCGGCGGGCGGCGCACTGCCGCTGCTGCCGTTGCTGTTGCCGTCGGGTGCTGCTGCTACCGCCGAGTTCACCAAGGAGCTGCTGCTGCTGTGTAGTAACCCGCTCTTTTATCAGTATTTTAATTACAGTATTGTGTGTTTATTTACCTATCTGCCAGTAATTGAAGTTTTATGTTTTCTATCATGTTTCTGAATTTATGAATCTTGGTGACAAAGTTACTTAGCTAACAGTATGCTTATTTATTTTCGCGCGTTTAAGACCGCAATGAGAATCTTTGAGTTGATGAATGATTATTAATCCGAGTTATAACCAACTTAGCTAAGTTGTGTTATCAAGTTGGAGTTTATCTTCGCATGATTTACCAAGTCGTGAATTAATTCCGACTTTGAGGATAATTAAATCCACAGATTTAATTTAAGTATTAGAATAACGAACGAATTAAATCTACGGATTTAATTTAGCATTATCGTTTAGCAAAAACGAAACCCGTTTCTCTATTTCGAAGAAACCAACACTGAGAGGTTTTTATTTAGATCATTCACTTAGGTCACATCACACCACTCTACACCTCTCTACCTCTACCTCGGCTACACTTAGAATAAACAAGGAAAGAAGGAGGGTGAGGTGAGCAACGGCCACGGCAGCAACCCCCATTGGGCGAGCAACCGAAGGGCCGCCCTCCACCTCACGCCAGAGCAGCAGCCACGGCAGCAGCCTTGGGCTGGCAGCCGAAAGGCCTCGCCCCTCCCACACGCCAGCGCTGCCCAACCACAGCCGAGTAGACTAGGCTGTCCTTGCAGCCCTACACAGCAGCAGCGCCCCCTCAACTTCCACGCCAGCTGCAGCTCCTCCCATTGGGCAGCAGCCGAAGAGCCACACTCCACCTCTCCACGCTGCCGAGCTCAGCACGCCAGGGCACCAGCAGCTCCTTCATTGGGCGAGCAACTGAAAAGGCTCTCCCTACTCCACGCATGGCAGGGCGAACAGCCAAAGCCCTCCCCCTAGGCACTCAAGTGCATTCAGCCGAGCTCCCCTATTTAAACTCCCCTTCAAACCCTGTGTGCCACCCTTTCTCTTCCTTCGACACTCTGAAATCCAGTAGCAAGTTGCAAGAGCTCCATCACTCTCTCGACGCCTTCCACGGAGAAGAGAAGACTAAGACCCTTGCTGCACTTCCAAGGTAAGACACGGCCCTTTTTCCTCCCTTCGCCGTGTTCCCTTCCATTTGTTTTCAAGCCTAAGAGCATAGCTTCCATTTCAGTTTGAACCTCGACGATCGAAGAAGCGAGGAACCATCGTGCTTGTCCGACCAAAGCGTGCAACAACAAGGTAACTCTCGACCTCTATTACTACTTTTTTTGGCATGAAAAACACGAACACTAGAAGCATGTTAGGTCACTTTTCCGGTAGAACCACGGCTTGAAACTTTGATTAAACGACGAGAACTTTAGGCTTTAAACGTAGATGAACTTGAACAAGCACAACATGCTCACATAGGAATAGATTTAGGCCGACGTACGAGTGAGAATCGAGGCAAGAAAGGATGAAGAACCCTAGTTTTGGAAACTGGAAACCCTCGTCGTTCTGCCCAGAAAATACCAGAGCAGAACAGAAAATGCCAGAGCAGAGTTGGAAATGCCAGAGCAGAACTGGAAATGCCAGAGCAGAGCTAGAAAATGCCAGAGCAGAGCTGGAAGTTCCAGAGCAGAGTTGGAAATACCAGAGCAGAGCTGGAAATTCCAGAGCAGAGCTGGAAGTTCCAGAGCAGAGCTGGAAATTCCAGAGCAGAGCTGGAAATTCCAGAGCAGAGATGGAAGTTCCAGATCAGAGCTGGAAAACGCCAGAGCAGAGCTGACCAGAGCAGAGCCTAACATCCAGAGCTGACTTCAACCGCCAGAGCTGACTTTCGGAGGCCAGAGCTGACTTTCCCAAGCAAATCGCCAGAGCTGACTTTCGGAGGCCAGAGCTGACTTTCCCAAGCAAATCGCCAGAGCTGACTTTCGGAGGCCAGAGCTGACTTTCCGAGTAAATCACCAGAGCTGACTTTCGGAGGCCAGAGCTGACTTTCCAGAGCTAAGTCACCAGAGCTGACTTTCGGAGGCCAGAGCTGACTTTCCAGAGCCAAAACACCAGAGCTGACTTTCGGAGGCCAGAGCTGACTTTCCGAGTAAATCGCCAGAGCTGACTTTCAGAGGCCAGAGCTGACTTTCCAGAGCAGAGAACAATGAGGCAGAGCAGACGTGAGACAGAGAGAGAAAAAACTTAGGGTGTTTTGAGTTTCATTTCTTTTCCCTTTACTCACGAAGGGGGTTTTTATTAATTTAGAAATTTAGAACACCCTAAAGAGAGTAAATCAATGTAGTTATTACTAGATCTCACGAGACGAAACCTAGGTGGTTTAATTGCGTGAATAACAAGGACTAGAGATAAGATTTCCCTTAGTATCACCCTAGTCTAATAAACAGAATATGAGCCATGCATAATTGCATTACGCATCCTCATTTATGTTAGATTTTCCACGGTCTAAGACCTTGCGTTATTCTTTTCAATTAAGGTTGAACGCAAAGAGTTTAAGGCTTAGACGTGAGTCACCACTACCAGGTGAGGCTTTCTTACTAAAACTAAAACCATATTATAGAACTGTTACAACTTTATGCCTATGATTTTTGAATGATATTGTCAATGCCTAAATGCTTTATGTTTTGTTGTTAATTACCTATCTGATGCTAATCGAATTCGGATTCTGAATGGGACCGCAAATCCCTTCGGAATTAGTGTACACCCTTGTGATCGTGAGTCATCTAGCGGGTTGGCCGATCATAGTGTCCGTAGAGGGAGGCCTACCTCTCGGCACGAGTTACTGATATGGTGATTAATAATGTTAAAATGCCTGCGCGGGATATTTATGAAAGAAATGGTATTTTGGTAAATACGAGTCTTTAATGGAAAACCCTCGTATCTTACTACTATTGAAAGGCTTGACAATAAAATGTATGCATGTATGTATATTTCGGCATGTGTCCACTAAGTACTCTCGTACTTAGCCCTGCATGTATTTCTAAATGTGCAGGTTGAGCTGTGATCGGGGATGTGGTGTGCAAGCGGAGCTTTTGTCGAGCTAGGACGAGTATATCAGAGCAGGGTGTATGTCTTCATACATATGCCCGAGTTGTTGTTATTCCGCTGCATACACTGATTTTTGCTAGATACCATGTCTTTTATCAAAGCAATATGTAAGGTCTGACTATGTCCTCAAACTCCTTAGGTACCCGTTTGGGTTAATAATATATGTCCCCTTTTGAACTCCATCAATATCAGTTATTTTATATTATTTTTCTTATATAATGTCGAGACATCAAAAGGTTAGAAATGCCCCTTTCTACTCCCGCTCCTAAATCCCCTCCCCTTTTGTCGTGATTTCCCCGAGTTCGCTATCCTTAGCGGGCGCGGTCGTGACAAGAAAGTGGTATCAGAGCAACCTTCTTCTGCTCTGATCACTAGTCATTCCTTCTAAGTTGAGCCTAGATTAAGTAAGTCGACGTGCTCGTGAACTAGTCGACAAAAGCTTGGCACTACATCTCGACACGCTCAACCGACCTTTTGACTATGGTATGTACTTTCAAGTTTTAGTTAATCTCTTGAAATGCGCAAGTATGATTGTTGTATGAATCACAAGGACTTAGAACTATTAAGTTAGACACGTACTCACTTCACGATGAAACATAGAAAGGTACATCATCACCGCATGACAAGCTTTAAGATCAATAGACAACAACACTAGAACCTTTTGATTGACGAAGTCTGGACCTCTTTAATGCAAGTTATGATTTTATGCTTGAGTACTAGATCACCCCTATGACAAGTGCCTGAAAGCTAGATGTAGATAATGTTGTGATATCTAGATTTTACGAGTTATGATCTTCGAATCGGTTTTCTCTTGATGACCCAGTATAGACGTTTAGAACCTTACCGATTTAAGTTGCATGCCGCGTTTTACTGTAAGTTGACGATAGATTTTCCTTCTTTTCTTTCGTTAGATGGCGAGAACTGTCTACACACGACGATGACCTTTACCCTCGTGGGCTAGTCCAGAGGAAATCGAGCGGTCCTACCGCACTTATGCCCCATGTCGCGGGGATAACCTTGGGCAGTTCCTCGCCGGTTTTCATCGACATTGGGTCGAGGCGAGTGTGTACGGTGTGTCAGGGTACGACGACATCCAGAGATTGATCCTGCTGCTACCGTCCGAGTGGCAGGGATGGGCTAAGCAGATTTCATCCTACTATATCTTCCCACGGGAGAATTACCACGACCTAGTGGGAGACTTTCCTAGCTTCGTAGCGGAGCTTCAGGCCTGCTTCACCTTGTGGGGCAGCGCCCCTCTAGGGCCCTATGTTCTCCCAGGAGACTACGCGCAAGTAGGGGCACCTCTACCCGCGGAGATACTCGCCGATGCACCCGAGCCCCAGGTGGCCTTGCCACAAGACCCTCCATCGCGTACCTCAGTTATAGGGCGCCGTGGTAGGTACGACGACGAGGCAGGCCCCTCTCGTCCCCGAGCTCGTAGAGACTTCCCGTCACCTCCCGACTCAGATCTCCGGGAAACTACTCCACCACCACCGCCGATGTCCGCGGCAGAAGCGAGACTCGCAACCGCAATGGCCGACGCTGACAGGGCCATGGCCAACACGAGGAAGTTCCTAGAAAGGGGCAAGGCCCCTATGCAGGAGGATGATACGGCACCATGTGGCGTGACGAGGAGGATCATTCGCCCTAGGCCGTCGCCACCTCCAGCCCCGACTGAGCCCCGTGCTACGGCTAGGATTCGCACCGGGAATGACCCGATTCGCGAGATTGTGGACGACATCTTCCGCACGGCCCAGATCATACGAGAGACGGGCGAGGGTCAGGGAGAGACCCCGTTGCCCAACGAGGATAAGGAGGAGGACCCAGAAGAAGACCACGAGGAGGACCCGCTTATCTACCTTTTTCCATCGCCTAGGAACAGCCGTACCGCGTTTTAGGATCGCATATTTGATAGTCTTAGCTAGGGATGTTTTTCTGGAAACGATGAATTCGTTCCGATGTTTTGTAACCCCATGACTCTTTACTTTTGATGTCGACGCTAGTATGGAAACTTTTTATTGATGCAAAGGTCCTCAATGAGGCAAATTTTCTACGATATGCATTTTGACCCTAGTATGGGTTTTTGAGACAATTTAGCATATGTTATATGTTACCCTACGGATTTTATTTTCTCCACAAGTCAATTCACGATATAGTATCTATGACTTTGCAACTTGTGCGTGCCAGCAGTTCTTTATAAATGGCCTTAGAGACTTTCGTATAGACTGTGCTAAAATAGGTGCTTCGCAGATTGCAGTATGCCGCCTAGACGAGGTCGCACCGCTAGAAGAAATGCTAACAACGACAGAAATCGAGATGATATACCTGAGGAACCACGAAACGACAGGGAACCAACCCCACCCCCTCCACCCCCTGCTAGAAGGATTGAGGAACTCTTCCTCCGACAGAATCCGCCCACATTCAATGGAATGGGCGACCCAGCCGAAGCTGAGGCTTGAGTACGTGCATTGGAGCGCATCTTTACTTTTCTTCGCTGCACGGAAGAGGAGCGACTCTCGTGCGTGTCTTTCCAGCTAACGGGAGCGGCTGACTTTTGGTGGGAAGCCCGCCGAAAGACACTGACTCCCGAGCAATGGGCAGCCTACACATGGGAAAACTTTAAGACTGGGTTATACGATAAGTATATTCCCAAAAGCTACAGGAAGAAGAAAGAGGCTGAGTTCTACAACCTGAGACAAGGGAAGAGGACAGTGACGGAATACGACAGGGAATTCTGCGATCTATCACGTTATGCTCTACAGCAGGTGGATACTGATGAGAAGATGGCGGAGAAATTTTTTGCCGGTCTGAGGCACGAGATTAGGATGACCCTAGCTAGCCACGGTGGACTCTCCTACACCGAGTCCCTGAACAGGGCACTGGACGTCGAAGCTGCGATGCCAGTGGAAAGGTTGGCTCCGCCACAGACTTCAGCGCCAGCCAACCCACCTGTACGCCCTCAAAACTTAAAAGGGAAACGCAACTGGAACAACCAAGGAGGGAGTGAGAACCCGACTAACAAGAAGCCATGGCAAGGAGGTGCGCCGTCCTGGCAAGGAGGTGCGCCGTCATGGCAAGGGAATGCGCCGTTTGGACAGTTTCAGCCACAAGGACAAGGGAAACAACAGGGTCCTGCCCCGGTCGGGGGCAACCAAAGGCAGAATGAAGTGTCCCTCTGTCCAAAATGCAACAAACCACATCGTGGTGTTTGTAGGGCTGGAACTGACGGTTGCTACACGTGTGGCCAGAAGGGTCACTAGTCCTCTCAGTGCCCCAGTAGACAGCAGGGTGCTGCAATTAGGGCTACTTATGCCCAACCCCTCCGAGCAGTTCCAGGGCGACAACAGCCCCGCCAACAACAGCCACACCAGCACCAACCGCGCCAACAGCAACAGAAACAGCTGCAACAATTGTCGCAGCAGGCAAGAGCCTTTGCTATCACCCAAAACCAGCCCGAGAAAAACCAGGGAAACCTGGCAGGTATGGGCAAGCTTAAAGGTTTTTCCATTATGATTCTGTTCGATACTGGTGCTTTGCATTCTTTTATCTCAGCCCCTTGCGTAGATACCTTAGAAATCGAATCAGAACGAGCTAAGTGTGCCTTAAGAATCACTACACCCTCAGGAGGAAGATCTACTACCACTCATGTTTGCTCGAACGTAGAATTTGAAATGGGAGAACTTAAGATGGTAGCAAACAATCTTAATATTCTACTTATGTGGGACGTAGATATGATCTTAGGAATGGACTGGTTAGCCGAGAATTACGCCACCATCCTTTGTAGTGAACGAAAGATTTCCCTTCGACCACCCGGAAAAGAACCAACGGAATTTCACGGCATCGGTATGAAGAAGAGAGTACCAGTGATATCCCCACTACAAGCCAGAAAGGAGATGATGAAGGAAGGAAGCTCAGCTTATCTCGTCTACCTAAACGGGGAAGCTGATAATGACAAGAGGGTGGAAGATGTGCCAATAGTACGAGATTTTCCGGATGTTTTTCCAGAAACATTGCCAGGACTACCCCCAGACAGGCAACTAGATTTCACCATTGACCTAGAACCAGGATCAGCCCCAGTATCAAAGGCACCGTACAGGATGGCCCCAAAGGAGTTACAAGAATTGAAGGTCCAATTACAAGAACTCTTGGACTTAGGGTTCATCAGACCTAGTGTCTCGCCTTGGGGAGCGCCTGTACTATTTGTCAAAAAGAAAGATGGAGCCATGAGAATGTGCATTGATTATCGAGAGTTGAACAAACTGACGCTCAAAAACAAATACCCTCTCCCGAGGATAGATGATTTGTTTGACCAACTCAAGGGAGCCAGTGTGTTCTCCAAAATAGACTTAAGGTCAGGGTACCACCAGCTGAAGATCAGATCAGAGGATGTACCCAAGACCGCTTTCCGAACAAGATATGGCCACTATAAATTCATAGTCATACCATTTGGTCTAACAAATGCACCGGCAGTATTCATGGATCTCATGAATCGAGTTTTCCATCTATACTTAGACAAATTCGTCTTAGTATTTATAGATGATATCCTCATCTATTCTAAGAGTGACCTAGAGCACGAAGAGCATTTGAGAATCGTCCTAGAGACTTTAAGATCAGAGAAGTTGTTCTCCAAATTCAGCAAGTGCGAGTTTTGGCTGAAAGAAGTGATGTTCCTAGGACACATCGTGTCAGTAGATGGAATCAAGGTAGACCCCGCCAAAGTGCAAGCAGTGCACGAGTGGAAATCACCAACCACCCCTAATGAAATCCGAAGTTTCTTAGGTTTAGCAGGATACTACCGGAGATTCATCGAAGGATTCTCTAAGATAGCAAGGCCAATGACGCAACTACTTCGCAAAGGAATCAAATATGAATGGACCAAGGAGTGTGAAGCCAGCTTCCAAGAGCTGAAGAGGAGATTGACAACTGCACCAGTGCTAGCAGTTCCAACAGCCGATAAAGAATACCTGATCTACACAGACGCGTCCAAAAATGGATTAGGTTGTGTGTTGATGCAGGAAGAAAAGGTTATCGCCTACGCTTCGCGACAACTAAGGCCACATGAGTTGAACTACCCCACTCACGACCTAGAATTGGCAGCAATTGTGCATGCTTTGAAGATTTGGAGACACCATCTATACGGAGTTAGATGTGAAATCTTCACTGATCACAAAAGCCTTAAGTACTTTTTCGAGCAGAAAGACCTGAACATGAGACAGAGGAGATGGCTCGAACTCGTGAAGGATTACGATTGCGGTATCAACTACCACCCAGGGAAAGCTAACGTAGTAGCTGATGCTTTAAGTCGTAAAACTCAACCAGAGTTAGGACTTCTTCTCACACAAGAGGACACGCTCGTAAGGGACTTCGACAGATTGAAGTTGGAAGTGGTTCAGCCACCAGCAACGATGAGAGCAATCATTGCAACTCTGGTAGCCGCCCCAGACCTCAGAGGAAGGATCATCAGTTCCCAGAGAGCGAACGAAAGCTTAGAGAAAGTTCGTCTTAAGATCCGAACAGGCATGCCCGGGGACTACCAGGAGGCAACGGATAACGCCGTTCTTTTTAAGGGAAGGTTGTGTGTACCCCACAACGAGGAACTCAGGAACGAGATCATGAGTGAAGCTCATGACACGCCCTATACCGCTCATCCCGGGAGTACCAAAATGTACCAAGATCTGAAATAGAAATTTTGGTGGGACGGGATGAAGCGAGATATAGCCTCGTTTGTAGAGCGCTGCCTTGCATGCCTAACAAGTGAAAGCTTTACATCAACGACCATATGGAAAATTACAGCCTTTGGAAATCCCAGAATGGAAGTGGGAGCACATAGCGATGGATTTCGTGACGGGTTTACCCAAGACGAAGAAGGGTAACATAGCTATTTGGGTAATAGTAGACCGTCTCATGAAGTGCGCTCACTTTTTACCGATTCCAATTACCCATGGATCGGAGAAACTAGCCCAACTGTACATCCGTGAGATTGTACGGCTTCATGGGATACCAATATCCATTACCTCGGATAGAGATTCAAAATTTACTTCTAGATTTTGGATCAGTTTGCAGAAAGAATTAGGAACACGATTGAACTTTAGCACCGCTTTTCATCCTCAAACAGATGGACAATCGGAAAGGACAATTCAGACCCTTGAAGACATGTTGAGGACAGTAGTGCTAGACCGAGGAGTAAGTTGGGAATCAGCGTTGCCACTGATCGAATTCACCTACAACAACAGTTACCAAGCAACCATTGAAATGGCACCTTACGAGGCGCTGTATGGAAGGAAGTGTAGATCACCACTTTACTGGGATGAGGTAGGTGAAAGAAAAATCCTTGGGCCAGATGCAGTAAGCGAAATGATCGAGACCATCCGCCAGATTAGAGCAAGGATTAAAGAAGCTCAGAACAGACAGAAGTCTTATGCTGATACCCGACGAACCGAACTACAATTTCAAATTGGAGACAAGGTTTTCCTTAAAGTGTCACCCTCGAAAGGGATCGTTAGATTCGGTGTTAAGGGTAAGTTGAGACCCCGTTTTGTAGGACCTTATGAGATCCTCGAGAGAACAGGTCCCGTCGCATATAGGTTGGCACTGCCACCTAGCTTTGGAAACATCCACAATGTGTTCCACGTATCACAGTTGAGACGGTACGTGTTTGACCCCAAACACGTGATCCACCAAGAGGAAATGATTCTTAACCCAGACCTGACGTACGAGGAAAGACCGGAAGCCATCTTGGACCGTAAGGTGCAAGAATTGAGGAATAAATCGATCACGTCAGTCAAAATTTTATGGAGACACCATGGACCTGAAGAGGCAACATGGGAACTAGAGGACCAAATGAAAGAAAAATACCCAGAACTTTTTACATAGATAGGCAAATTTCGGGACGAAATTTTTGTTAAGAGGGGTAGGATGTAGTAACCCGCTCTTTTATCAGTATTTTAATTACAGTATTGTGTGTTTATTTACCTATCTGCCAGTAATTGAAGTTTTATGTTTTCTATCATGTTTCTGAAATTATGAATCTTGGTGACAAAGTTACTTAGCTAACAATATGCTTATTTATTTTCGCGCGTTTAAGACCGCAATGAGAATCTTTGAGTTGATGAATGATTATTAATCCGAGTTATAACCAACTTAGCTAAGTTGTGTTATCAAGTTGGAGTTTATCTTCGCATGATTTACCAAGTCGTGAATTAATTCCGACTTTGAGGATAATTAAATCTACGGATTTAATTTAAGTATTAGAATAACGAACGAATTAAATCTACGGATTTAATTTAGCATTATCGTTTAGCAAAAACAAAACCCGTTTCTCTATTTCGGAGAAACCAACACTGAGAGGTTTTTATTTAGATCATTCACTTAGGTCACATCACACCACTCTACACCTCTCTACCTCTACCTCGGCTACACTTAGAATAAACAAGGAAAGAAGGAGGGTGAGGTGAGCAACGGCCACGGCAGCAGCCCCTATTGGGCGAGCAGCCGAAGGGCCGCCCTCTACCTCACGCCAGAGCAGCAGCCACGGCAGCAACCTTGGGCTGGCAGCCGAAAGGCCTCGCCCCTCCCACACGCCAGCGCTGCCCAACCACAGCCGAGTAGACTAGGCTGTCCTTGCAGCCCTACACAGCAGCAGCGCCCCCTCAACTTCCACGCCAGCTACAGCTCCTCCCATTGGGCAGCAGCCGAAGAGCCACACTCCACCTCTCCACGCTGCCGAGCTCAGCACGCCAGGGCAGCAGCAGCTCCTCCATTGGGCGAGCAACTGAAAAGGCTCTCCCTACTCCACGCATGGCAGGGCTAACAGCCAAAGCCCTCCCCCTAGGCACTCAAGTGCATTCAGCCGAGCTCCCCTATTTAAACTCCCCTTCAAACCCTTTGTGCCACCCTTTCTCTTCCTTCGACACTCTGAAATCCAGCAGCAAGTTGCAAGAGCTCCATCACTCTCTCGACGCCTTCCACGGAGAAGAGAAGACTAAGACCCTTGCTGCACTTCCAAGGTAAGACACGGCCCTTTTTCCTCCCTTCGCAGTGTTCCCTTCCATTTGTTTTCAAGCCTAAGAGCATAGCTTCCATTTCAGTTTGAACCTCGACGATCGAAGAAGCGAGGAACCATCGTGCTTGTCCGACCAAAGCGCGCAACAACAAGGTAACTCCCGACCTCTATTACTACTTTTTTTGGCATGAAAAACACGAACACTAGAAGCATGTTAGGTCACTTTTCCGGTAGAACCATGGCTTGAAACTTTGATTAAACGACGAGAACTTTAGGCTTTAAACGTAGATGAACTTGAACAAGCACAGCATGCTCACATAGGAATAGATTTAGGCCGACGTACGAGTGAGAATCGAGGCAAGAAAGGATGAAGAACCCTAGTTTTGGAAACTGGAAACCCTCGTCGTTCTGCCCAGAAAATACCAGAGCAGAACAGAAAATGCCAGAGCAGAGTTGGAAATGCCAGAGCAGAACTGGAAATGCCAGAGCAGAGCTAGAAAATGCCAGAGCAGAGCTGGAAGTTCCAGAGCAAAGCTGGAAATACCAGAGCAGAGCTGGAAATTCCAGAGCAGAGCTGGAAATTCCAGAGCAGAGCTGGAAGTTCCAGAGCAGAGCTGAAATTCCAGAGCAGAGCTGGAAATTCCAGAGCAGAGTTGTAAAACACCAGAGCAGAGATGGAAGTTCCAGATCAGAGCTGGAAAACGCCAGAGCAGAGCTGACCAGAGCAGAGCCTAACATCTAGAGCTGACTTCAACCGCCAGAGCTAAGTCGCCAGAGCTGACTTTCGGAGGCCAGAGCTGACTTTCCCAAGCAAATCGCCAGAGCTGACTTTCGGAGGCCAGAGCTGACTTTCCCAAGCAAATCGCCAGAGCTGACTTTCGGAGGCCAGAGCTGACTTTCCGAGCAAATCACCAGAGCTGACTTTCGGAGGCCAGAGCTGACTTTCCAGAGCTAAGTCACCAGAGCTGACTTTCGGAGGCCAGAGCTGACTTTCCAGAGCCAAAACACCAGAGCTGACTTTCGGAGGCCAGAGCTGACTTTCCGAGTAAATCGCCAGAGCTGACTTTCCGAGTAAATCGCCAGAGCTAACTTTCAGAGGCCAGAGCTGACTTTCCAGAGCAGAGAACAATGAGGCAGAGCAGACGTGAGACAGAGAGAGAAAGAACTTAGGGTGTTTTGAGTTTCATTTCTTTTCCCTTTACTCACGAAGGGGGTTTTTATTAATTTAGAAATTTAGAACACCCTAAAGAGAGTAAATCAATGTAGTAATTACTAGATCTCACGAGACGAAACCTAGGTGGTTTAATTGCGTTAATAACAAGGACTAGAGATAAGATTTCCCTTAGTATCACCCTAGTCTAATAAACAGAATATGAGCCATGCATAATTGCATTACGCATCCTCATTTATGTTAGATTTTCCACGGTCTAAGACCTTGCGTTATTCTTTTCAATTAAGGTTGAACGCAAAGAGTTTAAGGCTTAGACGTGAGTCACCACTACCAGGTGAGGCTTTCTTATGAAAACTAAAACCATATTATAGAACTGTTACAACTTTATGCCTATGATTTTTGAATGATATTGTCAATGCCTAAATGCTTTATGTTTTGTTGTTAATTACCTATCTGATGCTAATCGAATTCGGATTCTGAATGGGACCGCAAATCCCTTCGGAATTAGTGTACATCCTTGTGATCGTGAGTCATCTAGCGGGTTGGCCGATCATAGTGTCCGTAGAGGGAGGCCTACCTCTCGGCACGAGTTACTGATATGGTGATTAATAATGTTAAAATGCCTGCGCGGGATATTTATGAAAGAAATGGTATTTTGGTAAATACGAGTCTTTAATGGAAAACCCTCGTATCTTACTACTATTGAAAGGCTTGACAATAAAATGTATGCATGTATGTATATTTCGGCATGTGTCCACTAAGTACTCTCGTACTTAGCCCTGCATGTATTTCTAAATGTGCAGGTTGAGCTGTGATCGGGGATGTGGTGTGCAAGCGGAGCTTTTGTCGAGCTAGGACGAGTATATCAGAGCAGGGTGTATGTCTTCATACATATGCCCGAGTTGTTGTTATTCCGCTGCATACACTGATTTTTGCTAGATACCATGTCTTTTATCAAAGCAATATGTATGGTCTGACTATGTCCTCAAACTCCTTAGGTACCCGTTTGGGTTAATAATATATGTCCCCTTTTGAACTCCATCAATATCAGTTATTTTAGATTGTTTTTCTTATATAATGTCGAGACATCAAAAGGTTAGAAATGCCCCTTTCTACTCCCGCTCCTAAATCCCCTCCACTTTTGTCGTGATTTCCCCGAGTTCGCTATCCTTAGCGGGCGCGGTCGTGACATGCTGGAGGTTGCTGGAAGGGGCTGCTGCCAGCGCCGGGTCGCCGCGTGTTGCCGGGCGGCGCTGTGCGGCGGCTGTGATGGAAGGTGGCGGCGGCGGCTAGGGTTTCTCAAACCCTAGCTGCGTTTCAAACCCTAGGGGGCCCAAACCCTAGCTTGACGGGCCCATGTGTTCGGGCCGAGTTTTTTATTCTGTTTTGGGCCTGTTTTTTTTCTATTTTATTTTGTAATAGAATAGATGTTGGGTTTCCACGAATGGGTCACGAAGAATTTTAATTCTTTTATTACTGTTCTTTGCATGTCGTGGTTGTTAATCCCTTATGCTCTTTACCTGCTTTTGCACGTCTTTGCTTGTTAATATTTGTTTATTAACTGCGCTTAGACAAGCATGATAGTAGGTTTATCGTTTTCCTAAATATGTTTTAGAATTCTGCGAGCATGATTTACATGTTGTGTTCTAGAGAAGCATGTTTAGGTTTATGTGCTTGAGCATGAACAAACCTTTTGAAAGAAAAAGACTAAGCTGTTTAATAATTTTTATAGTAATTAAAAATTATTTTAGACCTCCACATGCGGTCTCTAGACAAAGTGATTAGCAATATGAGTAAACGTCCACCCAACGTGGCTTACTTCATATTTGTTTTTCATAAGTTTGTCAGAAGAGGTTTCTATAAAAAATATTTAAACCATTAAAGTAGTGGGAGTTATGCAGTAAACGTCCACCCAACGTGGCTTACTTGTGTAATTTTCACAAGTACTTTGGAGAATGGAATTAAATAAGATAACCAAGAAAATTAAATTGAAAGCGGCATGGTCCGAGTGAGTATGCTAATTTCGAGAATTTAATTTTCAAGGTTAAAATGTGGTCATTGCTTAGATATCATATCAAGTACAATGTACAACTCCCAAAGGAGTCCCTTCTTGATGATGATATGGTCTAGTTAAGGTGCCAACTATTAATTTCCTTTGTCAAAAGGTTAAGTTGACATGGATGGAAATTAAATGACTAGGTAAATAGTCTGGTTAAGGAGTTCGTGTGTAAACGTCCACCCAACGTGGCTTGCACATGGGATTCTTTGAGCCGTTGGAGGTTTCATTAATATTGTTTTATCAAAAGGTTACAATATTATTGTTACGAACTATATGTTTTTCATGTTCTTACATGTTTATTTGTTTACTTTCAGATATGTCTATGTCTCCGATTATTAACATTCTAGCCAACAATCCTCTCATCGGTCCTAATTACACCGAATGGAAACGCCATATTATGTACATACTTGACGCTGATGAGCACAGTTTTGTGCTTACCACTCCACGTCCCGCGGCCTTAACTGATGAGTCGACTGATGCGGAACGTGAGGCGCATAAAAGGTGGCACAAGTCGAATAATATGGCCAAGTGCTATATTATGATGACTATGTCGCAAAATTTGCAACTCCAGCATCAGGTCATGGATGACGCAGCGACCATCATGTTAAACCTCAGCGAGGTTTATGGGGAGTCCGAGAGGTCTGCTCGCTTTAACTTGATGAGAGAAATCTTATCTTGTAGGATGAGCGAGGGCAGTCCTGTGCACGATCATGTCATGCATATGACAAATTTGTTTGACAGGCTTGATCTGCTAGGAGGGGGTATCGAAGGCGAAGCCAAGGTCGATATCATCCTCAATACTCTCCCCAAAACTTTTGAGCACTTCCGTCTCAATGTTGTTATGAGCAAAGTCAACTACACTCTTAATGAGTTGTTGAATGCTCTAGTTGCGGCAGAGGGAGTGATGGGCCGTGGGAAAGAGGTCCTTGTTGCTGCCAAGGGATCTGCTTCTTCGTCGAAAGGCGGGAAAAAGAAGTGGAAAGGTCCAAAGGGCAAGCATGATCATGAGGCTAGTGGGAGCGGTAAAGCCAAAGTAGATGGCCCTACCGGCGGCGTGAACAAGCCAACGGGCAAGGGAAAGTGCTTCAAATGCGGCAAGGTTGGGCATTGGAAGAAAGATTGTCCAGTGCTCAAGGCAAAGGGACAAGGTACGTCACAAGTTTTAGTAACTGAAACATGTTTAGCTTCGTTTTCTACTCATTCGTGGGTAGTGGATACGGGGGCAACTGACCATGTTTGTTACACCTTGCAGGGCTTCAAGCCAACAAGGGAGCTAGCAAGTGATGAGATCACCATCTCCATGGGCAATGCGTCGAAGGTCGCAGCTGTTGCTATTGGAGATTTATCTTTATGTTTTGGTGATGACATTTTAGTTTTGAGAGATATTTTGTATGTGCCGGAGTTTCGGCGGAACATAATTTCTGTTTCAAAATTGTTTTTGAATGGATATTCTGTTATTTTTGATAGGGGTGTTTCTATCATGAGAGATAACAAGACTATTTGTTCTGGAATTTTGAACAACTCTCTCTATACTATTACATGTCTAATTAACAACTCTGTCCATGTTGCATCTACATCACAAATCCTTCCAAATTCGAATAAGAGGAAGTATTATTCTCATGAACAATATACACATACTTGGCACCTAAGATTAGGCCACATCAATCTAAATAGGATCCAAAGGCTCGTTTCAAATGGAATCTTGAAAGACTTTCAAGCGGTTCCATTTAGAACCTGCGAATCCTGTATAGAGGGAAAGATGACGGCAAGGTCTTTTAAGGCAAAGGGGAATAGGGCCTCGCATGTGTTAGAATTGGTTCACTCTGACTTGTGTGGACCAATGTCCACTAGAGCTCGTGGAGGGTATGAGTACTTCGTCACTTTCATTGACGATTACTCAAGATATGGGTATATTTACCTACTTCAACGCAAGTCTGAATGCTTTGAGAAATTCAAAGAATTCAAGGCGGAGGTGGAGAAGAGAACGGGTAAATCTATCAAGTCATTGCGGTCTGATCGCGGTGGCGAATACCTCGGGAATGAGTTTTTGCAATACTTGTCAGATTTTGGGATTACATCCCAATTGACTGCACCGGGTACTGCCCAACAGAACGGTGTAGCAGAGAGAAGAAACAGGACTCTTATGGAAATGGTACGATCTATGATGAGCTATGCATCATTGCCTATTTCGTTTTGGGGATATGCCTTGGAAACAGCGGTTTATTTGCTGAATCGGGTACCGTCCAAATCGGTTCCTAAAACTCCTATTGAGTTATGGTCAGGGCGTAAACCCAGCTTGACAAGCAAGCGAGGAAATTGGAGCCTAGATGCGAACTAATGCTGTTTATAGGATACCCTAAGGAAACGAAAGGTGGTTATTTTTATAATCCGAAGGATCAGAAAGTGGTTGTTAGCACCAACGCACGATTCTTGGAACACGATTATCTAGATAATCACAAGTCTAAGTCCGAGGTTTTCCTTCAAGAAATCGAAGGCAATGGACAGGCGATTCCATTACCCCAGCCAAGTGTGCAAGTGAATGCACCACAAGACACTGCACGAACCATTGTCACAGCTGTACCACCACCGCTTCGTCGTAGTGGGAGGGTTGTAGTTCAACCCGATCGATTTATGTTCTTGGGAGAATCTTCGGATCTTCTTCCTGTTGATGAACAAAAGGATGTCGACCCTGATAACTATAGACAAGCGATGAAAGATCAAGATGCAGATTCTTGGTACGAAGCCATGGTTTCTGAAATAGAATCCATGGGTGCTATGGATGTATACGAGAAGACCGAACTACCAGATGGCTTTTTAGCTATAGGTAGTAGGTGGGTATACAAGAGAAAGAGAGATTCGGATGGCGAAGTCGCAGCTTTTAAAGCTAGACTGGTGGCGAAAGGTTATACCCAGGAACAGGGTATAGATTATGATGAGACCTTTTCGCCGGTTGCCATGCTCAAGTCTATCCGAATACTCCTTGCCATAGCAGCCCACATGAACCTTGAGATTTGGTAAATGGATGTCAAGACCGCTTTCCTAAACGGTTTCCTTGAAGAAGGAAGGGACATCTATATGCAGCAACCTGAAGGGTTTGTGAAGAAGGGTGAAGAGCATCTTGTGTGGAAGCTTAAGAAGTCCATTTATGGACTTAAGCAAGCTTCGAGGTCATGGAACAAACGTTTTGACGAGGTCATTAAATCCTATGGATTTACTCGTTGTGAGAACGAAAGTTGCGTGTACCGTTTAGATGCCAATGGTGACGTGGTTTTCCTTGCACTTTATGTAGACGATATCCTCCTCATTGGCAACAATGTTGAGCTATTATCAGACATAAAGAAGTGGTTATCCGAACAGTTTCAAATGAAAGACTTAGGAGATGCAGTGTACATCCTGGGGATCAAGGTCGTTCGTGATCGCCAGAAAAGGATGTTGAGCTTATCTCAAGCGTCTTACATTGATACTGTGATTGCTCGTTTTAGCATGCAAAATGCCAAGAAAGGCTTGCTACCTTTTAGACATGGCATTCCTCTGTCTAAGGACATGTGTCCTAAGACGCCTATTGAGGTTGAGGAGATGAGGAAGATACCCTATGCTTCCGCCGTATGTAGCCTCATGTATGCGATGCTCTGCACGAGACCTGATATTTGCTATGTCGTTGGCATGGTTGCAAGATATCAGTCGAACCCTGGACCAGGACACTGGACTGCGGTAAAGCATATTCTCAAGTACCTGAAGAGAACTCGAGATTATAGGCTAGTTTACCAGTCAGACAGTCTATTTCCTTTGGGTTACACCGATTCGGATTTTCAGGCTGACCGGGATGAGAAGATATCTACCTCTGGTTATGTGTTTACCTTGGGAGGTGGAGCCGTATCGTGGCGGAGTGCAAAGCAGAAGTGCATTGCAGACTCCACCATGGAAGCCGAGTATGTAGCTGCTTCGGAAGCTGCTAAGGAGGCTGTATGGTTCCGGAACTACCTCTTGGATCTAGGAGTGGTCCCTAATTTGCCTAAGAGTATCATAATTTATTGTGATAACTCGGGTGCAGTGGCAAATTCTAAGGAACCCAGGAGCCACAAGGCGTCAAAACACATAGAGAGAAAGTACCACATCATACGAGAAATCGTAAACAGAGGAGATGTGCTAGTAGAAAAGATTGATACATTGGAGAACCTAGCTGATCCTTTCACGAAAAGCTTACCGCAAAAGACCTATGAGAAGCATGCTCGAGGGATGGGATTGCGGTTGATGCCACCCACTTAGAGAAAAACTTTCAGTATAAGTGGGAGAGATGAAGTGAAGTTTTTGTAATAGCTAGTATTTAGACACATTGTATACTAAAAGTTTTGCTTTAGTATAAGTGGGAGATTGTTGGATTTGTATACTGAAAGCAAGAACTTTATGCTTGTATACAATGATTCCTGTTTTCACTATTCTTATCTCCTATCTGATTGTGTTCATGATTGCATATGCATGTTCTTTATCTCTGTATAAGTAGATTATATGGTGTGTTGTAGATCACAGAAGACCATATAATTGGAATAACCTTAAGAGATATAATATGATCACAGCCGAAATAACTCTAGGACAAGTTATTGGTTTAGGCTGCAGTATAGATGGAAGTAGTTTGTCTTGGCTACTTGTCTATACTGGTACGTCATTACGTATTGATAGGACCACAATTTGAGATGTATTCTTCTATCTGACTTAAGTGAAGAATAAAGATCTCGGTGACTTATAAATCTTAATACTAATAAGTATTCAGATATATATATTAATTCGTATATCACTTTGACTTACTATGGGTGAAAGTTATATACTAACTCGAGTACTCTGTATCTTAGGTGATAGCGGTTAATATATGATATTTGATTATCTGTATTAGTACCCGTATCCGGTATAGGACATTGACATCCCCTTAAGGAGCTCAATAAGGTTTATTACGCTAAACCCTGCAGGTTGATTAAGTTCAGGCGTAATAATAAAGTTTGAGTGGTACTGCTTAAGGAATTATTAAGAGATTAATTAATTTAAGCTGTCAGAGCTCTAATTAATTAATGGATGTCGGATATTTTAAATACGGAGATTTAATAAGTCTAAATACAAGCCCCGACTCATCACCGGCAATAAAGGGGTAAGTCAGTATCGGTTCTCTAGTGGAATGAACTGATATTTATAAATTAATTATGGTCTGGGCTGACCATAGATAAATTAATTTATTTGAGGCCCATCTTTATTCCTTGTATCTAGTCCCTGGGCTGGCCCAATGTCTCCTAGCCCAAGAAGACAGATTTTCGGCCCTCACATAGAGATTGGCGCCTCCTCCTCTTTTCTGTATTATTAAATACAGCTGTCAGCTCTCAGGAAAACACACTGATAAAAATTAGGGTTTTGAGAGCAGAGGGAGGCGCAGGAAACGTGTGTGGCCATTCTGTCTTGGGAATTTCCATAGCTCGTTGTCCATCCAACGTTGGGAATTGAGCGGGATACAGTCGAGAAGATCAGAGCTGGAGTCAGATTCTTTCGACGCGATCATCAACAGTTTGTGCATCCGATTCTCAAGTAAGTTTTCCTAACACCTATGTGCAGCTGTTAAATTCATAGGAGCATGTTAGGATTTAATCGTTGTATGATGAATTAATAATAATCCAAGAAACGATCATCGGGCAATCGAGTATTAATTCAATTTAATATTCCTTCAGCCCCATCATACCCTTGCCCTCGAATCTTAGATGGACTCAATGAATGTTCAACAAGTAAAGACATAATTGCACTTCTAAGAGACAAAGCTGTGGTATCACCAACATGAACAAGTCCAATAAATGGCTCCACTATCTTTCCTATTTTTCCTTCAATATATCGCAAACAAAGAGCTAGTTGTTCCTTTTGGGACACATCACTCGACTCATCGGCCAATATAGCAAAGTAATCATCACCAAGCTCCTCCAATATTCTCATAGTTGTTTCTTTAGCACAACAATTGATAATATCTTTTTGAGTCATTGGAGCTATCAATTGGCAATTCCCTGGAGCATTTTCTAAAGTGACCTTTGAAATAGATTCATTATGTGCCTTCAACCATTTCAAAAGTTCAATAAAATTTCCTCTATTAAGGGATTCTTCACTTTCTCTATGTCCTCGAAATGTCAAGCCTTGTCGCAATAGATAACGCACACAAGAAATTAAAGCTTTCAAGTGAATTTCATACTCTCTTTGAGTCAAGTCATTGGCATTATCAAAAGAAACAAGAATTGATTTCTTTTTGCCATCTCTTAAATTCACATATTTCTCATAAGCAAGATTGTGAATACTTTTAACTCCACCAACATGTTTCGCGAACCTATCCGGTTTATTCCAAGACTTAAACCCTCCATTGACAAATGCATCTCCCCCCACATTATTTTCCACTTCATTCTTGAACAAGTAGCAAACAAAACAAAATGCGGCATCTTTCTCAATACTATATTCAAGCCAATCCCATTTTTTAAACCAAGAATGAATAAATCGGCGTGATGAAGCTCCAAAGTCTTTTTGAGGAAAATCATGACTTTTTGGTCGGCAAGGCTTTTTAAGAATATAGGCTCTTCTAATTGAATCACGCATATTTGGAGGATAATCCATTATGCTAATTCTTTTTCCCGGATCATGAGGAAGAAGCTCAACATCATAAATCAATTCTTTCTCCTCCAATGGCACACTATTAGCATTTAAACCACCCAAATCCATAGCCTTTTCTTGAGGTAAATCATTTGTAGGAGCGACATTAGCACTAGAAGGATTCTCACTATTTCTTTTCTTGAACATAAAATGTTGGAGATTGGATTGTTTTACCATTCCTTTTGATTTTTTTGGTTTAGATGCATCACTCTTCATTTCCTATATATTCAATATAGAAATATAAATTATAAAATAAACTAAATAGATTCATAGACACATTTAACAATAAAAAATAAAGTAAAAACATTCCAACAATTAAATATTCAAACAAAGTTTATCATTAAACTAAAATATTTGAAAAGTAAAATATTAATTTACTGTTTAAAAATTATTACCTTCAACTGTGCTTTTCAATACCAAAAATTTGAATAATTAACGAAGAAGCAATGAATCAAAATATGATATCCGTCGTCGAATGGAGTGCATCATTTGCCAAGCATGAACAGATGAACTTCGAATTTTGCTGCTGTCGGGACTTTGGCGCGCACAGCACACTGAAAATGTTTCTGTCTTCTTTTTTTTAATGTTGCTATCCCTAATCCCAATTCATTTTGGCCAATTTTTATTTAATTAAGAATAGCTTATTTGTCTTTTGTGGGCTAAAGTGATCGGCTGCCTCCAACAATTGTTCCTTTATGGGCTTGTGGGCCAACAAGCAATTAATATTTAATATGAATTGGATCATTCTAGTTTTAGTTTAAAATGGGGGTGCAAACTTTAGATGTACAAAAAATTCTATAATACATATTAATACTAGTAAATTTTTTTTTGGGGATGCAGCTGCACCCCCATGTTCCATGGTGTATCCGCCCCTGGTTCCCACATTAGATTGTACGGAGCCCGGGATCATGTTGTTAACCGTAGTAAAACCCGGTGGAGTGAGCCCAGTCAAATCAATTCCTTTGGTCGATGTGTCATCAGTTGGTTGAATATCTACGTTCGTCACAGCTGCTTCGAAAACCTTGTTCAGATCTCTGCGGTGCTCATTGGTTGCCATCGCGTAGTACCTGTTCACTGTGTGATTGAGAACGAAAAAGGGTGAGTTAAAAATGAAAATATAACGGCGCAGACAGGCTGCGAGGACTTCGCTTATTTTTGCATGCAATTTTCTTTCCATGATAAGCGGGCCCATAAGCGTCCCAATAATAGAGATAAACCCCGAAAAACCCACGAACTCCGGCCCATAAAATGATTCCAGATCAAATGTACGGAAATCCATAGATAGAAAGAAAATTATAGAATCCTCTTCGAAGCCCTTCTAAGATGAACATCCTACTCTTCTGGGAAATAAACCCAGAAAAGTAAACGGAGTTCCCGTCGCTTGCATTTAGATAAAGGATATTCCCATAATAAAAAGTATTCTCCGGCAGAGTATATTCTCGAAAAAGCACAAAAGTTAGTCATGATAAACAGCGAGTTATCAAAAATAGGGAATGAAAATTACCTCAATCGGCTCCCATCGGGCACACGTCAAAATCAGGCAGACAAAATCAATGAACGGCATGGACAGAAAATTTCAAAAATTCAAAAGTGGCACAGTTCCCGTAAACATTTCAAAAAATCTTCTCACTTCCCTGTTATTTCTCCCTTGTTCATGCAAGGTGGCCGAAGCCGACCAGATTTCAAAAATCCGAATAGGTCGAAAAAATAGAACAACAGATATATCTCATCGATTAAAAACGCAAAATGAGCCATGTTAAGCATTTATGAACATTTCACATAATTATTTCACCCCTTCTTGCACATAACACTCAGACGCAGTCAAATATAAACACAAATGCAGATTTGGCAATAAAGCTCCCATTCCCACCCAGATTTACGCTTGCACAAACAGATCTAGCAAGAGCATGCATAAGAACACCTAGATACAGTCCTAAAACTCACGCCCTAGCTCAGATTTCCCACAGACGGCGCCAGTTGGTGAAGCTTAACATTCATACATAAATCTAAATGAGTGAAGAAGGCATTCAGATTAACCAGTGTGATTGAGAACGAAGAGAAAACTTGTAGATGAAGAACATATAGATTTCTTAAGATATTATCGCGTGTCTATAACGATGGATTACATGAGGTATTTATAGAATTACATTAGGGCGAAGGGTAAAACAGACTTTACAGGCCACACACGTACTCCACATACGGTGTACGATCGCGAATCACTATCTATCAGAAGCCTTTTCTAACTAATTTGCAGCTTTATGATGAACATGCGGTCATCCCATCAGCGCTGGTTGCTTTCACCCCTCGTCCGTGCTGACTTCATCTAGATGAGCTTTCTTCTGCGCTGATGTTCATACGGAACGTAATCGAACTCTTCATCGGTGCTGCAGTTTGGTCTCGTCTGCGTAACCGCCCCTCTAGTTTTTGCTCCAGCTAAGAATGCTTCCTTTTCTGAGTCTTCTTCGGGCGTTATCTCAAGGCCGAGCCACCCTTTGACCTTGTTGATTCTATGTGAGTTTCAGTCTGTGCAGACCTCCGTCTGCGCCGCTGACTTCTCTATTTCTGATTACTGGGTAGCGCATCTATGTTCTTTAAACTAGGCGTGCCTTAAGAAAGAGGCGGCGCTGCTGACTCTCGCTTTCATGTCCCTATTGTGATCCAATATTTGTCATGGTTAGCAGTTTCTTGATACTTGAGTTAATAAGTTCCCACTTTTTAGAATAGAGTAGCTGATAAGATCCTTACTCCTCATCAGAAGGCTTCACCACTGCGATTGAGGGCAGCGGCGAACGGTGAAGCCGCTGAACTCATGGTGGTGGAGTGTTCTGGCAATGAATAGTGGCGGCGAAAGGTGGGCCTCTAGCGGCGAACGTTGAAGCCAACTGAACTCGCCGATAGCGGCGACATTGGCGTCGAACGTCGATATACCGGCCGACGGGATGGATGGAGATGGAGAAGCTGCATAGAGTCGGAGAGAAAAGGAGCCCCTGGCAAATCTGGATCAAGATTCGAAAGGAAGATGGGCGGCGGACAAAATGGTAGAGAAACTAGGGTTCTAATTTCTAAATCACTTTTCAAAGACAATATAACTTGTGTATGCTTTTTAATCTTTATATTTAATATTATTAGAAAAATAAATATAAAATATAAATAATATATATTAAAAAAAACATGGGTCCACAGGTTGGATCTGAATCTAAAATTTCAAGATTCAGATCCAGATCCAGATCCGTTTTATAAATTGAGATCCAGATTCGGCCCAAATCGAATCCAAAAAATTGAGATCCAGACCCTAAAAAATGGATCTAGGCCGGGTCCAATTGTCGCAGCCCGTCATCTAGCCAGTGATAGCGTAGATCGGGTATCGATACGACTAATAAAATGATAAGGTAAAACAAGGGAAACTAGAAGACTCATCAAGCAGAAGTTACTAATAATTCAAGTTAAAGCAATAAAATATCATCAAACTTAATAGAAACATGGTCGGCTTCATACATTCAAATGTATCAAGGTTCTAGTCAACGAAAACAAAAGGGAGTATAGTTAAATATTTACAATGATTCATAATGTTCAGGGTAGCACAGCATAACGTGATCAGACTATATGTATGAAGACATATAGCTGAGAGTAACAATCCTAATTAATTTCATAGCTAGTCTTCAACTAATCACACTACCGTATAGGAGTAAAATACGGTACTAAAAAGGTCGTCTATGAACAACAGCCCTCCAGCGATCCCCCAATCTCTCTCCTTGCTCATCCTGCACATTTAGAAATACATGCAGGGCTGAGTATAAAATACTCAGTGGACATAAGCCGAAAATAAACAATCTCGCTCTTAGAGCTATACATTTAACTTGCCATTTATACATCACACGGGGGTTTTTCTTTAAAAGAACCTGTGTAAGCAATTGATAAATTATAAGCATCATAAAGTAATGAAAAATAGACTGCAGTCATAAATACTTAGCATGTAGTACCACTTCTACAACTTATCATCATCATGGTACTGAGAAGTAGGCCTCCTTCTCAAGCACCGTAACCGGCTGACCTGACAGTCGGCTCACGGTCATTTCTGACCGGCCAACCCGGTATACAGCTCACAGTTACCTCCGTGTACACAATCCCGCCTTTGGCAGGACTCGAAATCGTTTCATCCGTAGAGGGTAACATACACGCTCGTCGTCATCAAAACTTGGCAAGTTAATTAGTTCAAACATCAATTTATCTCAAATCATCTTAAAACTTATAGACATCATCATAATCATCATTTAGAAAGCCTGTAATAGAGGTATTAGAAAGAAATGCCCACCTGGAAATCTTAGCTTTGGTCCTCGTACTTCGGAGAAATCCTACTTATGCCCTTGACTCGTGTCTTCAGATATCATCATTGGTATAGACGATTCATGTAATAAAATAAACGTCAATCAGACAAATCCTCACTAGGTTTACTATTCTCATCTAAGTACTAGTCTTCCCTTCTCATTGTTTCCTTGTAACTAATCACTCTTTGTAACCAAAACACTCTTATAATAATACTTCCTAATTATTCATTGATTGCCATTAACACATGCAATTTACTAAACCAAAGGTAGGTGTACTTTGTGAAAAACCATACTTGACTTCATATACTCTGTCCCAACTTCAAGCAATAAACTGCTTTACCTCGGAACTCTCCTGGGTTTGGGACTCATACCGTTTGAAACCTCTTGAAGTCTAGTTTCATTTAAAAAACAGTAGGTTGTAAAACTCTATGTGGTTTAGGAGATATAACCATTTTCCTACAGTCTACCATATTCGACAGTTTTGTGCAACTGAAAGTTTTGATTTTTGAAAAATAGTAGATCTTGTCAAAATGACTTGAAATTTTGTGGGTAGCTATCTAACACGTTCATCTTGTTCATATAAAAATGTGGAAACCATATCCTCAGGAGAAGCTACTGGAAAGGTGACTCTAATATCTGTTTCTTCCAATCTTTCGGTAGAAAGTTGCAGTTGGAGATTTATAATTTAAAAGGATATCAAACGATGTCCAAAAGAATTCAAATTTTATATGAACGTTCCTAACACTTATATATACTTACCATAAAATGTTTAAGATTTTTTGGTATCAGTAACCCCGTCGAAATCAAACAAGTCAGTAGCTTAAATAAGCTAGCCAATTCACTTATCAACTAGTCCACCCTAAACATATAGCCAAGCATACTTTATTTTCTTATCAAACCAATTCATCATAATCTTTATCAATCATCTTTAATCCATCAACAATCATAGCTACAATCTCATAAGCTCATTTTTATACTCTAGCCCTTACTTTCTTCATGAACTTCAACCTTCCAACATCACACAACCCAACACCTTCAATATTCTGATAGAGTAAAGGCGTGTGAAGATGAAGAAAGAAGAAAGAAAATAAAAATACGAAATATAAACTCCTCCTGCGAGGCCCTCAGAGAAAAATATCTCTGCCCTACAGCTATTGCTGTCCCTAAACAATGATCCCCTGATATCCTTAACCCTAAGTCGTAAAGAACTATATATAGACCTAATGACTTGAGGCCCAATTAAATGACTTGGAGCCCATGAGTCTGACCTAAATAACTTAACCCTAAATAATTGAACTACTGCGAAAAATAAAAGATAACTATGAAACTAACAAAAACTAATAAAATAAAGATAATCCTAAATCTACAGGCTGCAGCTGATCTACACGCTATCAATTGCCCGCCTGTCGAAACAGCCTTGTCCTCAAGGCGGTTGCTGATTCACATGACCCCATGGGACTTCCTCCTTCAGCCCGGTATCCTCAGAATTCTCTAGGCCCGGGTAATCTTCCATGTCACCGATTAAAACCTGTAGTGTTTTAGGTGGGCAGCGGTGCAACGGCCCAAATTTTAGGCTGCAACGAAAACAAGTGCCAGCTGCACGATGTTTCATGTACTCCTCAGTGGAGATGTTGCGAAAATTACGGGGAGGGGCAGACGAAGTGAGGGATGCAGTCGGAGAAGCGGACAACGTGTGGGAGACAACCGATGATGTGTTCGTCGTGGGTGGAGGGCTGTGATGTCTGACTGGGGAAGAATGCGGCTGGAAACTAGACCATGATGGAGGCGTCGGGGTAGTGGTAACCCGAAAAGAGGGAGAACTCGTTTGTGGAGTACAAACCGAGTCGAGCTTTCTTGCTATCTGGACAGCGGCAGAATAGTCTGTAATAGTCGGGTCCTGAATCATCATGCGAAGTTCCTTCTTCAATCCCCCGAGGAAAAAACCCAAGTATTGCTCATCCGAGAATTCCGGCAGCTGGGATACTCGAGCTTCAAAAGCAGAAATATACTCCTCCAGAGTCCCCGTCTGCTTTGTAGTAACTAAAGCTTCAAAGCCATTAATAGCAGACCCATCCCCGAAACGAATCAATAACTCGCGAGTAAAACGCGACCAAGTCAAAGTAGGGCAGCGTCGCAGCAACATCTGTATCCATGGCATGGCAGAACCGGACATAGCAATGAGTGCAATTTTAACGCGTTGATCAGTGGGCGTAGCGTGCACTAAAAAATATTGTTCAGCACGAGCCAACCAAGAGTGTGCATTGGACCCATCAAAACCTGGAAGGTCCATCTTGTGCATGGGTGGTAAAATCTCCTCCTCGTTGTGGTGACTCCCGCCTGATTCCTCGTCGTATGGAGTATCAACAGAGATGGAAAACTTCTTCATCAAGGCATCAAGTTTGGTCTCCATGGATGAGTGGTGGGCTTCTGTTGACGCTTGGAAAGTCCGCAACTCCCGAATGACGCCAGACAATTCCCCAATCGCCTTCTCTACATCCTCCAAACGAGATTCGGTACTTCGCGTAGTAACCATCGTTCACCGCACCAATTTGATAGAGTAAAGGCGTGTGAAGATGAAGAAAGAAAAAAGAAAATAAAAATACGATATATAAACTCCTCCTGCGAGGCCCTCAGAGAAAAATATCTCTGCCCTACAGCTATTGCTGTCCCTAAACAATGATCCCCTGATATCCTTAACCCTAAGTCGTAAAGAACTATATATAGACCTAATGACTTGAGGCCCAATTAAATGACTTGGAGCCCATGAGTCTGACCTAAATAACTTAACCCTAAATAATTGAACTACTGCGAAAAATAAAAGATAACTATGAAACTAACAAAAACTAATAAAATAAAGATAATCCTAAATCTACAGGCTGCAGCTGATCTACACGCTATCATATTCCATATCTCAAATTAAATCCATGCTTTTCATTCAAAAGACAAATAAATAACATCTTAATAGCATGTATATACTCTCCACTTAAGGTTAGAAGATGACAATATTTTAGAAGACTTCCAACCCTAGTAATTCGAAAATTACAAAGAAAAGATAAGGTGATGTTTTCATGCTTTGATCCTCTATTTACATGCTAATAAAGCTTAGATATAAGTAGATTCATGTGTTTAGAAGCTTACTCTATGATTTTTGAAGAGAAAAGTATAGCTCCTTCTTCTTGAAACCAAGCTTTCTATCACACTCTAGCTTTTGATTTATGGAGATAATGATGTTTTGAGCATGATTTAAGAGCTTTCTATGGTGTAGAATTGATCTATGGAGCTTTGGTTATGCCCAACAATGGAAGGTGTTGATGGAGAAAGAGAGAGAAAAGAGAGAAGAAAGGGACGGCTGCTATGGTGAGGATGAAAGAGAAATGAGTTGTTTTATATAATCCCATTTACTTAGCCATCAAGTATTGGATATATAACACATGCTTAATTATCCACTTGCATGAATATCTTATCCTTTTATCCACTTGCTTTGACTCCCCTTTCTAAACTCAGTTCCGCACCAGAGCAGAGCACATCTCGACCACCAGAGCAGAGCTCGACTTCAGCTCTGCCACGCAGAGCAGAGCTCAGCTTTCAGCTCTGCCATCAGAGCAGAGCTCAACTTCAGCTCTGCCATCAGAGCAGAGCTTGACTCAGCTCTGCCTCCAGAGCAGAGCTCGATTCAGCTCTGCCTCTAGAGCAGAGCTCGACTCAGCTCTGCTGCCAGAGCAGAGCAGACTGACTCAGCAGAGCAGAGCTAATTGACTCGGCAGAGCAGAGCTAACTGACTCGGCCAGAGCAAAGCTGACTGACTCGGCAGAGCAGAGCTAACTGACTCGGCAGAGCAGAGCTAACTGACTCGGCCAGAGCAGAGCTAACTGACTCAGCAGAGCAGAGCTAACTGACTCGGCAGAGCAGAGCTCAATTTCAGCTCTGTCACCAGAGCAGAGCTCGGGTTTTCAGCTCCGTCTCCAGAGCAGAGCTCCACTTCAGCTCTGCCTCCAGAGCAGAGCTCCCAGGTCAGAGTAGAGCTCAAAGCCAGAGCAGGGCTTTCAGCTATGCTATCAGAGCAGAGCAGAGCTAGGCTCAACATCAGCTCTGCTTCCAGAGCAGAGCTCGGTTCAACTTCAGCTCTGCTTCCAGAGCAGAGCTCGGATATGCCAGAGCTGCTACCAACTAAAGAAAGAAAAGAAAATTTTTAACTTCTTCTTAGTTCAAACAACATCTCTATACATCCTTATTTCCTCAAAGTATTTCATTTACTAGACTCATCATCGAAAATATAATAGCTCATACTATTGGGATATCTCATCTCATCATAAGATTATTTTTATATCTCGGTGCTCTTAAAAATAAATCTCAAAATATTTATAATCAGGTAAAATGCGGGGTGTTACACCAATATCCATTGCCATCACTAAAGCCTGTTAACTAAAATTATAACATTAATATTAATAAATAGAGTATCTTGCCCCTTTATAGACCCAATAAATAAACCCCGCTACAAATAATAATAATAATCATGTTCAAAGTACAGAGAAGAGAAGAAGTAAATAGTGTTAGAATATAAGCTTGCGGGCGTAGTTACAATGAAACCAAAAGGTAGGAGATGAGATTACAAAAGAAACTGTATTGAAATTACAATAATAATAAAACCAGGAAAACAGCCGAGTCGAGGAGGATCCTCTTTCCGCAAGACGAGATATGCCCCGGTAGTGCTCACGGTTTGGCGTGTCGTCTCCAAAGATAAAACGACTTCATCTCATGGGTAGCAGCACCGCAAACCAACGAGCTCCGGCGAACTGAAACGAGGCGAGAACAGAGCTCCTGAACTGTATGAGTGCAGAGAGTATGTGGATGCTAGAATGCAGATTTCAGAGTGTTTGGATGCATGGAGTGGCTGTCCTATTTATAGGCACAGTCCACTTATGGAGGATCCCATCTAATAATGACGGTAGTTACCAAGTAACTCCCACCAGTCCAATAATGACGGCAGTAATGATGGCAGTTACGTTGTAACTCCCTCCCGTCCAATAATGACGGCAGTAATGACAGCAGTTACATTGTAACTCCCTCCCGTCCAATAATGACAGGAGTAATGGAGATGTGGAAGCTTCTAGTTGAGAGACCAACAAGTCCTCCCATCGGGTCGAGCCCCTTGTGCACGTGTAGGCCCAAACGATTGGGCCTCGTTCTTTGGACCGAGAAATCGTTGGTCCTTTGGGAGCTAAGGGTAGGCCCAAAGACCAGCCCCATAACCAATTGCCAAGATCCAAGTTCACGGCCGAGGTCAAGGACCAGGGTCGGGCGAGCGGCGGCGCGCGCGTGTGGGCTTTGCAACCCATCACCTGTGCACATCTCTTTTATTACATGCACTAATGTAATAACTTATATAATGTCTTAATTATCATCCACAAAATAATGTGGCATAAGCATTAACATCTTTTTAATGCTTATCTCTTTCCACAACTCCATATTTCAAGTACCCAAGTTTAATTAATTATTTCTCACTCACTGGAAATCGGTTTTGAGTAAATAGATATACTACGATCATCTACTCGAAACGTAGATCGATCATGTGCTATTTAATTCTATTAAATTAATTATTTTCGGTACTCGAAAAATTATCAAACATTGGTTACTCACAACCAATTTCCAACAATCCCCTACATGAGTGGAAATAGCCAAATGCAAATGCAGACACAAGCTCTGTTCTCAAGAGACCTTAGTGCATTAGAATAGGTGGTTTGCAGCCTTGAACCATCCTTAGTTAATACTATCGGATATACTGGTGAATTGGTAGAACTTGATGTCGTTGAACCATTTCTCCTTCGTGTATACCTAGACAACAGTACTATTAACACACTAACGCCTCAACCTCATTTCGTTCTCTTTTTTTTGTCCTTTGCGGGCTTGGACAACTCTTTAGATTCATAAGTGTTAGGTCGATGCGGCCCCACATCTCACTTATATAGGTGATTCTTTTCCAAGTGTCTTGATATACTCAACCTCCTCAAGGTGTTTAGGAATCATTAAAAGTCAAGAGACTTAACCTTACCACTAAGCAGACTTCAACACTCAGTTGCTCTCTAGGGAATGCAAGTAGTTGAGTGTTCTACTTGGAATCTTATAGCTTAGTTTTCCCATTGAACCAAGTTCTTGGGATCTCCAGTCATCATGGTTGGGTTACCACTATATTCATCCTTTATTTTGTGGATTTTATACTCATTCCCTCTAGCAATTTATACATTTGATCACGATTCAAAGCTTTAGTCAGCGGATCGGCCAGATTATCCATTGACTTTATATAGTCAATTGAGATAACTCCACTTTCGATCAAATGTCTTACGGTATTATGTCGTCGACGTATGTGTCGAGACTTACCGTTATACAACCCACTTTTTGCCCTTCCAATAGATGCTTGGTTATCGCAATTTATCATAACAGGCGGCACGGGTTTCGACCAACATAGAATATCTTCCAGAAAGTTTTGTAGCCACTCGGCTTCTTTACCTGCTTTGTCTAAAGCGATGAATTCTGATTCCATGGTGGATCTAGCAATACATGTCTGTTTTGTAGATCTCCACGAGATTGCTCCTCCCCCTATAGTGAACACGTAACCACTCGTTGATAACGAGTCTTTCGCGTCGGATATCCAGTTAGCATCACAGTACCCTTCAAGTACCGGGGGGTATCTCGTGTAGTGTATTCCAAAATTTAGAGTATACTTTAAGTATATCAAAACTCTCTCAAGTGCTTTCCAATGTTCTCTACTTGGATTACTTGTATAACGACTCAATTTGTTCACTGCATGCAAGATCCGATCGAGTGCAATTTGTAATATACATAAGGCACCCAATGATCCTTGCATATTCTTCCTGTGCGACAGGTTCACCCATGTTCTTCTTCATGTGAACATTGAGTTCCAATGGAGTTTTTACAGGCGATTTATCAAACACATTAAACCTTTTGAGCACTTTCTCAATGTAATGAGATTGTGTCAAAATCATTCCATCAGTGGTCCTGAGAATTTTCATTCCAAGGATCACGTCAGCTAACCCCATGTCTTTCATGTCAAAATTCTTTTTTAACATGTTCTTTGTATCAATAATGATACGATTGTTGCTTCCCATAATCAACATGTCGTCTACATAGAGACACACCATAACGTACCCATTATTGGTGCTTTTGATGTAGACACATTTGTCACACTCGTTAATTTTGAAGCCATTTGACAACATGACATTGTCAAATTTCAAGTGCCATTGCAGTGGCACTTGTTTTAATCCATAAAGAGACTTTACTAGTTTGCATACCTTTTTCTCTTGTCCAGGTACTACAAACCCTTCAGGTTGCTCCATATAGACTTCTTCTTCTAGATCACCGTTTAAGAACGTAGTTTTGACATCCATTTGATGAATCTCAAGATTGTGTAGAGCAGCAATCGCGAGAAGCACTCGAATGGATGTAATCCTCGTCACTGGTGAATAGGTATCGAAAAAATCATACCCCTCACGCTACTTAAATCCTTTAACGACTAAGCGCGCTTTATACTTGTCTATTGATCCATCAGCTTTATATTTTCTTTTTAGTATCCATTTGCATCCTAAGGGTTTACAACCTTCAGGTAAATCAACCAACACCCAAGTGTGGTTTTGCATGATTGAATCAATTTCACTCTGGACTGCTTCCCTCCAGAGTAGTCCGTCTTGTCGCAGCCCGATTCCCGACACTAGTGATAGTGGGGTACGAGTATCGATACAACTATTTTTAAAAGAATAAATGATAAGAAGAATAGGTCAAACATCAAGCGGAAGCTCGCATTAAAGCATGCTAAGGAAAATCATCATAAATGACCCCAAGGGTAAAATCGTCAACGTCGTTATAACTTTTTAATTATCAGGAATTTCAAGATCAAAAACAAAACGGGTATCGCTCATTTTTCGTAAGGAATCATAATATGCAGAGTATCGCAGCAAAAGGCGAATCGATTATATGTATGAAGACATATAACCGTGAGTACATTGCTTAACTTCAAAAGAAAATCCAAGTATATCAATTATCAAGACTTTATCGTCAAAATGGAAATGCGATAAAGTAAATACATCCTCTAACAATTCCCCGCCAGCACCAGACCAATCTCGCTCCTCGCTTTGCCTGCACATTTAGAAATACATGCAGGGCGTGAGTACATAATACTCAGTGGGCAAACGCCGAAAAACAAGAAAGGTGCTCTTAGAGCTATAGGTTTGAAACTTGCCACATCTCAGCAATACACAGAAATAAAGTTAGCGTAAATGAATCTGTGCATGCAGTTTTCATAATCATGATATCATAAAGAAACGATAGCGCTATCAAAGTACTCATCATGTATGTACCACATCTACAACTCATCATCATCAAAGGTACTGAGAAGTAGGCCTCCCTCTCAAGTACCGTGACCGGCCGATTCGCTCAACGGCTCACAGTCACCTCTGTGTACACTAGCCCTGGCAGGATAGCTATCAACTGCCCAGGACCCGAATTCGTCTCATCTCATCAGTAGAGGGTAACATACAAGCTCAACATCAAAAATTGGCAAGTCAAACATTTCTCAACATCATTTATCTCAAATTATTTGATAAGCTCATAACATCATTATATCATCAAATCATTTTAGAAAGCTCGGATAATATATGTATACTCAAAATATTGCCCACCTGAAGACCTTACTCAAAAACTCCCGTCAAAGCGGAGTTACTTACTTCCCTGCTCTGCTCGTGTCTTCAGGGATCATCGTCATCATCGAAGGTTCATGTCATAAAATGAATCTCGATTAGAACTCAACGACAAAAACTCATGCCTTAACTCATGCTCTATCTTATATTCTATCTCTTAATCGACTCTACATAAACTTCTTCACTCATTTCAAAACCTTAAGTCCAAGGATAGGTTTCAAGAAAATCATGGTTCTAAGTCTTGATTTATCTCTCATATAAGACTCGTCTAATCTCATTAAAACACTTAGGCAACACAAACACATAAGGCACATAAGAAAATACAATCAAACATCAACAAATCATGTTCTGTTTTCCCACTGACTCAACGTCAAAATTTAACACGTTCTGACTCCGACATCTCCTGGACTCCAGAATCATACCAAAAGAAAGGTATTTGAGTCTAGTTTCATTTAAAAAAAAGTAGAGTCAGAAACTCCAAGTGGTTTGGGAGATATGGCGTTTTTACCACGGTCTACCATATTCGGCAGTTTTGAGCAATCGGAAACATTGATTTTTGAAAAATAGTAAACGTTGTCAAACGGAGCTCAAATTTGGTGGATATCTATCCCATACAGTAAGGTTGATACCATAAAAATTGGAAAAGCTAGATCACACAGGAAGCTACTGAAATGAATGACTTTGTCCCCTGTTCTCTGAAATTCCCGGTAGAAATGTGCAGATTTGGTTTTGCATTTTGTACAAATAGTAAATCAAGTCCAAATGACTTGAAATTTTACCGGTATGCTCAGGACTCATGTAGGGACATGCTGTAAAATGTTCAAAGCCATTAGACATCGACAACCCGTCGATCACAGTAGGTCAGTAGCCTACGAAAAATCACCAAAACTCATCTCAAACTCTTAAATGCTCAATTCAACATTTCTTCAAAGAAAACCAATCAAAGTTCATTTTAAACACATATAACACTCAAAAACATTCAAAAACATTTAAAATACTCATCATACTCAAATTAACTCTCCTCTTTTACATCATAAACTCAAATCTCAAGGAAAACGTTTCTACAAACGTATCAATTCAATCCTCTTTTCATTCTCATGCTCAAACTCATTCAATCATTCAAAATGACCTCATACTTCATATAACTCATTTTATACACATAAATCCCCTATAATCATACCAACCAAACTTTAATAAAAACTCATATATTCACATAAACTCTCAACAAAAACATGACAACTTCACAAAATGGTCATAAAGCAAATTAGACCTCATTTTATCAATTATTGACTTCTCAAAATATGAAAACTCAAAAACTCTCATAAACTAACTCAAGTCAAAAATTTTACTTAGCTTCCAATAGACTTAATCAGACATATTAAAACACCAACATCATGCTCAATTACACATATCTTAAGCCAAATCATTTATTAAACACATAGACAAGAAAATTCCAATTTTTACCAAACTAAACTCTTTGACATTTTATGAACTCACATGGATCTTTAATCTCATCATATATCTATTAATCTTAACCCATTTAACTCACATATAAACCATCAATTTACAAATTAGAGCATAGATACACATAGCCCTAATTTTAGTAAACATATCAAAATCATCATTTGACATCATATACTCAATTTACTCCATTAATCATCATCATATACATCTCATGGTCTCATTTACATCATCAATTCATCATCTAACTCATTGACTCAAAAGTTCCCATTTTTGGGTAAACTAAACTCATTCAAAATTTGAATCTCAAAGCATAGCTTTTCAAAACACACATCAATCATCACCAAACATATCATAGATCATTTTTCTCACCCCAATTCAAGGAAAGAAAAAGAAATTTTTTTGAAGGGTATGAGACCCATATTTTCGAAAATTGTGAAGAATAAGAGAGGGGGTGATTTCTTGCTTCAATCCTTCAAATATACCCATATATATCATCATACAAGTTATATCTATGAATTCAAAGCTCACTTACCCAAACTTACACCCAAAACCAAACTTTCTCTTTCTAACTTCAAGATTGAATCTCCATGGATCTTCTTGAATCTAAGGAGATGGAAGGTGTTTAAGGTGGATTTAGAGGGTGATTTATGTGTTTGGCATATTTTGGTGAAGCTTCGGAGGTCTCATCCATGGTTGACAATGGTGGAAAATAGAGAGATGAGGGAGAGAGGGTGTTGGTCGAATGGAGTGAGAGAGAGAGGTGGAGTGGCCGAATGTGGTGAGTGAGTGAGAGAGAATTGCTTGGTAAGATTTGTGAGGATTTGGTAATCTTATAGAAGATTTGGCAATCTTTGGAAAGATTTGTAATCTTATGAAATATTTGGCAATTAATGCCTTGATCTCTCTCTCTCTAATCTCTACACTCTCTCTAATCTCTACTCTCTCAATCTCTACTCTCTCAATCTCTACACTTAGCAATTTATTGAATTAGTCACATGCTTAGGAAAATTAAAATAATAGTGTGAGTAAGGTGATTAAATAATAATCACAAAAACTATGGAAATATTACTCATTAATAAAGTACCATAGTATAATTATTCATGTGACCAAAATAAAATAATTATAGCACTAATATTAGTGCACTCACTCAATTATAATATTCCTCATCATAGGAAAAATAATTTAAAAAAAATTATGCTTGGAAAAATTTCCATAAACCGGCATCGTTCGATTTTCCGGTAAAAATAAACTGCACTTGCTTTGCAAACTTAATAAAAATTCCAAGTGCTAAAGTCTCAAATAAAAATCATAATAACTTGGTTAAAATGACTCACGTAACAAAATCACATAATCAATCAGTCACGTAAATTCACATATCATCACATCAAAGTAGTCGGCAAACACAAACAGACTAAACGTCTCTCAGACCGACTCTATTTATCAAGGTTTCTCACTCTTTCTTCCTCGACTCTATTTCCAACTCATTATTCCCATTTTCTTAATAGGACAGTCAATCTCTGATAACTCGGTATCCGGTAACTCTATTCCCGGTAGTTGGAAATAAAATAAAATCTCAGCTCAATTCAATCAGCATCTCTATCTCAACTCATTTCTCAAATCTCATCACTCTAATTCCATCATCGGTTTATTCACTCGTATCTCTATTTAAAAGACAATCTGTCTTATCTGCTCATAAAAAAAAGTAGTCTCGTAATTCGACATCTCAGTACTCTCATTAGTGTTAAGACACTATCTCACAACATAGGAAAAGTACGGGGTGTTACACGTCTGGTCAAGAGAACGCCACTTTGAAAGACGAAGGTTCTTCATCTAGCATGAAGGCGATATATTCTGGACCAAAGTCCTTGGCTATCCTGCCTATTTTACTACGTCTTGGTTCTGACACTTCAAGGTCAGAGCCTGGTCTCTTTCATGATTCAGGCACTGTCTCAACAGGGTCAGAACTAGTAGCTTCTTCTCTAGTGTTGCTACTTGTACTAGCTTCTTCTTTTTTCTTGTCTTTACAAGGAAAGATATTCTCAAAATAAATAGCGTTATTTGATTCCATTGTCATTCCTACAGTAATTGTTGGAATGTCTGACTTGTAAACCGAAAACCGATGTGCATTGTTGTTTAGTGCATACCCAATAAAAATACAATCGATTGTTTTAGGACTAATTGTTACTTGTTTGGGCGGAGGCACTTGCACTTTGGCTAAACACCCCCACATTTTAATGTATTTGTATGAGGGCTTTCTGCCTTTCCACAACTCATAGGGAGTGACGTCCCTTTCTTTGAGTGGTATTTTATTGAGGATATAGTTGGCTGATAGAACAACCTCCCCCCACATGTTCTGGGGGTAACCCAGAACTAATCAACATGACATTCATCATCTCCTTAAGAGTTCGAATATTCTTGCGTTCAGCAACACCATTAGATTTAGGTGAATATGAAGCAGTTGTTTGATGTATTACACCACTAGCGTTGCATAATTCCTCAAACGGAGCAACATATTCTCCTCCTCTATCACTTCGAACCATCTTAATTCGACTATCAAGTTGATTCTCGGCTTCTGTTTTGAAGTTTTTTGAAAGCTTCAATAGCCTCATCTTTACTCCTTAAAAGGTAAAGATAGCAATACCTTGTGCAGTCATCAATAAAAATGATAAAGTACTTTTTACCACCTCGAGTTTGCACGAACTTTAAATCACACATGTCGGTGTGGATTAACTCTAAAGGCTTAGTGCTCCTTTCAACATAATGAAACGGAGACTTCGTCATTTTTGCTTCAACACAAACTTGACATTTATTTTGAGTGTTAAGTTCGTTTATTTTTAGTAAATCCATATTTACTAATCTTTTTATAGCATTTAGATTAACATGTCCTAATCTACAATGCCATAAATCACAACACTCAACCAAGTAAGAGGAAGTAGTAGCATTTTCGTTGATAGGTTTGCCAATTACACGCTTGACAAGCTGAACATTAAGCTTGAAAAGCTCATTGGTGAGAAAACCCCTACCAAGGTACTTTCCAAACTTAGTTACAACAACTTTCTCGAATTCAAACACTAGTCTAAAGCCCTTCTTAACTAGTATGGACCCCGAGATGAGATTCTTGCGGATGTCTGGGACATGCAGCACATCCTTCAAGGTTATCTCCGTGCCGGATGAAAGCTTGAGTGCCACATCACCAATTTCGGCAACTTCCAACGACGCTTGGTTACCCATGCTTAGCTTTCTCCATTCAACAGCCTTGTAAGTAGAGAAGCGCCTCTTGTCGGAGCACACGTGCACAGTTGCGCCCGTGTCAATAAACCAAGCACCTTGGTTTTCAACGAGGTTGACCTTCTCGATGATAACCGCCGCCAAGTCATCCTCGTTCCATTCATCGAAGTCCTTCTCGACGACGTTGGCATATTGCTTTGCCTTTTTCTTCTTGGGCTTGCGGCAGTCTTCATTTGGGCGAGCACGCTTGTTATTGGAGGACTTCGACGTTGGCATCTTGCTTTGCCTTTCTCCAATAATTTGCCTTTGGTTTGAGTTGGGTTTTTGACCTTGTTCATACGTTCCCTCACGTCAAATTCAACGCGCAGCTTGACAATGAGATCTTCAAGAGTCATCTCCTCTCGTTTGTGCATGAGGTAGCTCTTGAAGTCAGCCCAGCTCGGCGGGAGCTTTTCGATGATAGCCACCGTGGCAAAAGCTTCGGGCATATTCATCCCGTCGGACCCCAACTCGTGCAAAATGAGTTGGAACTCTTGCACTTGATCCATGATCGATCTACCATCGACCATCTTAAAGTCTAAGAACTTAGCTACTGCATCATCACTACGTACTTATTCTCTAGTGCCTCCCAAAGTGGTTTGGAGGTCTTTACATTGGCGTATACATGATATAGACTATCCTCTAAACCTTCCAAAATGAAATGTTTACAAAGGTAGTCGCCATAATGCCAATCGTCATAACCAGCATGCACCAAAAAATTGGTCTCAGTTTCCGCCAGCACAAGTGGCTCGTCTTCCCACAGGAAATCGACTAGACCCAGGATCGTGATGTAAAACATCATCTTGTGCTGCCACATTTTGAAGTGTGACCCACCAAACTTAGGTGGCTTTTCGGCTATTGCATTCGCCCTCGGGGGCTGCGTTGGCACCGATCCCACCATGTGGCCATAGCCCATTACGTTGGTCCCGAAGGCCCCAACCGTTTGTCCGAACGTGGACCCAATGGAACCACTTGAAGTGGAACCAAACGTTGACTCAAACGGAGTTTGGCCAACCGTTCCTTGCATGGAACTTTCTCCTCCAAGAGTTGTTTGGTTAACACCAAACATGAAAGGAAGTGGTGTTGGACCACCAAAAGGACCACCATTAAAGGTGGAGGTAGCAGCGGTAGTGGTGGCGGATGCCACGGTTGACGCGGTCGGTATTTAGGTTACGAAAGTTCTTAAGTTCAATTACAAGTCAAAAAAATCCCACTTTGCAAGCTATCTAGTCTTGCGATTGTTAGAATATAAGCTTGCGGGCGTAGTTACAATGAAACAGAAAGGTAGGAGATGAGATTACAAAAGAAACTGTATTGAAATTACAATAATAATAAAACCAGGAAAACAGCCGAGTCGAGGAGGATCCTCTTTCCGCAAGACGAGATACGCCCCGGTAGTGCTCACGGTTTGGCGTGTTGTCTCCAAAGATAAAACGGCTTCATCTCATGGGTAGCAGCACTGCAAACCAATGAGCTCCGGCAAACTGAAACGAGGCGAGAACAGAGCTCCTGAACTATATGAGTGCAAAGAGTATGTGGATGCTAGAATGCAGATTTCAGAGTGTTTGGATGCATGGAGTGGCTGTCCTATTTATAGGCACAGTCCACTTATGGAGGATCCGTCTAATAATGACGGCAGTTACCAAGTAACTCCCACCCGTCCAATAATGACGGCAGTAATGACGGCAGTTACGTTGTAACTCTCTCCCGTCCAATAATGACGGCAGTAATGACAACATTACATTGTAACTCCCTTCCGTCCAATAATGACGGGAGTTATGGAGGTGTGGAAGCTTCTAGTTGGGAGACCAACGGGTCCTCCCGTTGGGTCGAGCCCCTTGTGCACGTGTAGGCCCAAACGATTGGGCCTCGTTCTTTGGACCGAGAAATCGTTGGTACTTTGGGACCTAAGGGTAGGCCCAAAGACCAGCCCAAGAACCAATTGCCAAGGTCCAAGTTCACGGCCGAGGTCGGGGACCGGGGCCGGGCGAGCGGCAGCGGCGGCGCACGCGTGTGGGCTTTGCAACCCATCACCTGTGCACATCTCTTTTATTACATGCACTAATGTAATAACTTATATAATGTCTTAATTATCATCCACAAAATAATGTGGCATAAGCATTAACATCTTTTTAATGCTTATCTCTTTCCACAACTCCATATTTCAAGTACCCAACTTTAATTAATTATTTCTCACTCACCGGAAATCGGTTTTGAGTAAATAGATATATGCTACGATCATCTACTCGAATTGTAGATCGATCATGTGCTATTTAATTCTCTTAAATTAAATATTTTCGGTACTCGAAAAATTATCAAACATTGGTTACTCACAACCAATTTCCAACAAATAGAATAGCGTAGATAGAATAAATCTGCATGAGCGTCTTATTGTGAGGACTAAACGCCTCTATTTATAAAGAGATACAAAGCTAGGGTTAGAGTTTGGTCATCATCTATACTAGAAAGATATATGTATAAATATCATATTTAATATGAATAAATATCATTTTGTTTCGAACTTCATGTTTTAATTTTTTAGTAATCTTCCGGATTATTAAGAATCGTAAATTCATATTTTTTCTAGAAACTATATAGTAACATGTATTTGATGCAACTATATATAAATTTCATTATAAGTTATCATTAAGATTCAATATGTGCTGATAACATGTTGAAAGTGGAGAAAAAAGGAGAAGAAAAGAGAATAGCATAGAGAGAATAAATTTGTAGGAGCGTCTTATTGTGAAGACTAAATGCTTCTATTTATAGGGAGATACAAAGATAGAGTTAGGATTTGATCATCATGTATACTAGGAAAGATATATGTATATATATTTACAACAAATCCCATTTGTTTATTGAATCGTGCTTTTTTATGCTTATGCAGAAGATGACACTGAAAATCAAAACATTTTTTCTCTTTTATTTTGCTCTTCCTTTTCGTTAGTTATGCTGCTGTCATTTTTGTCGACTAAGCTAACATTTATACCACCCCAAACTCACAACTCCAACACAGAAATCTGGAATTCTCGCAAATGCAGAGCAGGTTTTCGGTGGATTATCAAAGCAAAAAGTTTGGTGGGTATTTTCAAGAATTTATTCAAAATTATATTTTACTTTATTTTCCCGACAGCAATGATTTTCTTGTTTGTTTGCTGCATGTTCCTGTACATAATCAATAAATGGATTGATTTGAGCAATGTTGTGCAAAAAGAACTAATTTAATTTCAGACCAGAATTAAATGAAACTGAAATAAATGTCATCCTTCTTAATTTTCTGAGCGTTAATTTTGGTTGCGATAGATAAAATTGATAAGATTTTTACATTGCATGATTGATTATATGCATAATTGAGTATTTTTATTTTCAAAAGTAGAATTTATCCAATCCCACCCTTTTCACGGACACACTCTCTCCGGTAAGGGGGCACGTGCCCCCACAACTTTTTTTTTTATTAATTATATATTACATTCCAATCCCAAAAATATATTAGTGTATCCCATAATTCCCAATTCAGCGTAAGGCTAATTGGCTAATTTCCCAATCCAATTACTAGCGTAGAGCCAGAGCCAAATTCCCATTTTAATTAAGTTAATAAAGATAAAAAAAATTATAATTAAATAATCAATATGGGTGCGCATGATTGTTAGGAGAGTTTTATTTGTAGTGAGGTGAATAAAGGTGTAGTCGAAAAGAGGCCATCAAATTTATGTTGGTGAAAAAATGTTCCCTACCTCCTTAGGGTTTTGTCCTCTCTAGAGTTTTGTTTTAGGTTTTGTCCTACTCGTTTGGCGACGCGACGTCACTATCTCGATCTTTGTTCACTGGTGTCTCCCCTCTGGCTTCCTTCTGTCGTCCTTCTCTCTTTCTGTGCTCTCGTCATCTTTTTTCCGCCCCTTCGAGCCTATGCTTGTGCGGGTGTTTTTGTTTTTGTGTATTGGTTTTCTTGGTGGCGGTTGTCCTGGTTTGGTGTTTTGCTCTCCTTTTTCTGTTTTGATTTCAGGTTATGGAGCATGGAGGATCTTCGCGGGATTATGGGTATGGTTCGAATCCGGAGAATCGTACTGAACGGGAATCCGAAGTTGTGGACATTGGCCCTTGCCCTCCCACAAACCCTAATTCTGCTAAAGCCAACACTTGCTTGGTTGGACGTTTGGTGAGCTAAAAACCCCCTAATGGTTACCATCTTATTGAGGTTATGACAAAGTCCTGGAAATCTCGCTGCGCTGTGACGGGGCGAGAGTGGAAGAAAAACTTGTTCCTCTTCAATTTTGAGAACGAGGATGAGAGAGAATGGGTCATAAAGAGGCAGCCGTGGCACTTTGATGGTAACCTATTCGCTATTGCGGCACTTGATGGAGCGGTCCAACCTTCAAGTATAAAACTAACCCATTGTTCCTTCTGGGTAAGGGCGTATGATCTGCCCATGAGATGCATGACGGAAAACACTTTGCGGAATATAGGCCAGAAAATTGGAGTGATTGAAGAACTGGATCTTGAAGCTAACTATCAAGGTTTCTTTGCTCGCTTCAAAATTAGTTTCGATGTTTCTCAACCCCTTCTGAGAGGTGTGACTATTATGTTCGATGGACAGAAGCTCTGGATTCCTCTAAAATATGAGAACCTTCCTATCTACTGCTACAAATGTGGTACTATTGGGCATCAGACCAGATCTTGTGAAAAGGAGTGTTGATGATGATGAAGATGGAACTCAGTATGATGACCTTAAGTACGGACCTGCTCTTAAGGCTTCACCCCTCAAACGAACTAGACTCCCAAGTCCAAAAGACGCTGCTGCTGCCCGTCAAAAACCTGGCCCCGTTGGCCCTTTCTCAAAGCCACGTCCACCACCCCTCGCCTACAATCCGTCCCCTGAGAACTCTCCACCCCTTACCACCACCTCTCCTCACAAAAAAACCCCAATGACAAACCTTACTACAGCTGATTCCAACCCCTATAAATTCTCTTGCACTCACACATCTTCAGATACCCACCAGACTTTTCGACAGCCTGCTGCAGATGCTATCAATCCCAAAAAAACTCTTCTCACATCAAAAGACCTTAGTTTACCTGAAGCCACAAACCGTTACACACCAACCAAAGATCTTATAGCCCGACTTAACATCCCTAAATCCACGAGTACCCTCCACTCCAATATACTGGGCCCAGCTTTACCAACAGCATCTACCCCCAAAAACTGGTCCAGACATCAGAGGAACTCAACCACTACTACTACTACTACTGAAACTGACCCTCCCAAACCTGCGAGCCCTTTTCCTATGGATATTTCCAGAAAACGTCATTTGCGCGAGAAGGAAAATGACGTTTCTTTTGTCACTATGGAAGATGTTGATCTTGTTCAGAAACGACTCAAGGGAACCCTTCTTACTGACTCTACCACCTCAGCTGCACTATCGGCGGAGATTGCTTTGGAGCAATCCCGCCGGGCACAATGAATTCGTTAGTTTGGAACTATCGAGGGCTTGGGAACCCATCGACAGTTCGTCAGCTGGTTTGGTTAATCAAACAAAAGAAACCCAGCATTGTTTTCTTAATGGAAACAAAGCTTGTCCGTGATAAGTGGCAGCCGATCCTTTCCATGGCTGCTTTTGAAAATTTCTTTGCTGTTGACTGCTCGCGTGATGGAGGCGGGCGGAGTGGGGGGCTTTGTCTCCTCTGGACGGATGATATTATCCTGGATATCAAATCTCACTCCACCAACCATATTTTGGCTCAAGTGACTGGCTCTAGCTGTCCTGAGCAGTGGGATTTCTGTGGGATTTATGGGTGGAGCCGTACGGAGGATCACAAGCTTACTTGGGATCTTATGAGGCGTCTACTCCCGATGTGTAACTCGAGATGGATTTGCGGTGGGGACTTTAACGAAACTCTTTATCATTTTGAGAAGTGGGGTGGGCAGGCGAAGGCGGACTCTAGACTCCAAGCTTTCCGGGATGTCATTGATCACTGTGGGCTTATTGATTTGGTTTACAAGGGTGATCCGTATACTTGGTCAAATAACCAGCAGGGGAATGCTCATATCATGGAAAGGATTGATAGATTTTTTGGGAGCAGCTTGTGGATTGACGAGCATATGGGGTACAAGGTGTCTCATCTTCCAAGGAAATCCAGTGAACATTGCCCTCTTTTTCTCTGTGATGAGACGCTGGAGGCTGAAGATCCAAATCGGAGTCGCCCGTTTTGGTTCGATGTGATGTGGTTAAAGGATGATCGTTGTAAACTTGTGTGTGAAGATTTGTGGAACATGGGTGGAGGCTTTTCTACCGCTAATGATGCCAAACAAAAGCTAGCTGATATGGGCAAAGAATTGAAGCTTTGGGAGAGGCATGAATTTGGGCATATTAGGAAGACTACAGCCATGCTCCGTCAAAGGCTAGCGGAGTTGCAGAGACCCTATTGTGATGCAAATACTAAAGACGAACAGATGCAGGTGGAGTCGGAGCTTGACGACTTGCTTAACAAGGAGGAGATTATGTGGAAGCAGCGGTCCCGTGTGGACTGGCTTGCGGAAAAGGACCGCAACACGGGTTCTTCCATAAAGTTGCAGCGGGACGGAAAAAATGCAATCACATTAAACATATTCAATGTCCCGATGGGCGAGTTACTAAGAACCATAAGGAGATTGAGAGGGTGTTTCAGGAGTACTTTCAGGAAATTTTTTCGGCTGGCCATACCCTTGATCCTGCGTCGATTCTTCAAGCTGTTGAACCTGTTGTCACTCCGGAAATGAACAGGGTGCTCACCTCCCCCTACACCGCCGCTGAGATTGTCTCTGCACTCAAACAGATACACCCTCTGAAAGCGCCTGGACCGGACGGTATGCCGGTTATCTTTTACTCCTCTTGTTGGAATTTTTTGAGTGCTGATCTGTTACCTGTTTTACTTAGTATCCTGAATGGGGGAGCAAGTCCGGGTCCGCTAAATTCCACTTTTATTTGCCTCATACCTAAGAAAAAAAATTGTGTTTGTCCAGCTGACTACCGCCCTATTAGTTTGTGTAATGTGGTGTACAAAATAATTTCTAAGGTCATCACTAATAGACTCAAAATGGTTCTACCTGAAATTATTAATGAACACCAGTCTGCCTTTGTTCCTAGTCGTCATATCACCGATAATGCCCTCTTAGCTTTTGAAATTTTCCACATGATGAAAATTAACAAGGCTAGTAAGAAAGGTGTTTTTGCTTTTAAACTTGATATGGCTAAGGCCTATGATCGCGTCGAGTGGGGTTTCTTAGAAGCTATGATGAGTCGTTTGGGTTTCCATATGTCTGTTGTTGATCTGATTATGCGGTGTGTCACGATGGTCTCTTTTCAAGTGTTGGTGAATGGCTTTCCTGGCGATTATTTTGCTCCTAGCCGGGGCCTACGGCAAGGAGACCCCCTTTCTCCTTATCTTTTCTTATTTGTTGCTGAAGCTCTTTCAGGTCTCCTTCGAAGAGCAGAAACCCAGAACTTATTGAATGGAGCTCGTCTTTGCCGCACGAGCCCGGGAGTTAGCCACCTGTTGTTTGCTGATGATTGCATCATCTTTGGGAGGGCTTGTCACAAAGAGATTGAGAAGGTTAAGGAGATTCTTTCTGGGTATGAAGGTGTTTCAGGTCAAATGGTTAGTTTAGACAAGTCCTCAATCACTTTTAGCGGAGGAGTTGCCGAGGAGCTTCGGACAAGCCTTGCTGACCAACTTGGCGTTAGTAGAGGCACTTCTAATGGGAAATACCTTGGGATTCCTAGCACGGTGGGGCGCTCCAGAACTGAAATTTTCCAGATGTTGGTTGATAGGACCCGCAAAAAAACCAAGGATTGGAAGAGGAGATATCTTTCCGGAGCGGGCAAGGTTGTTCTCATCAAATCTGTTTTGCAGTCCATTCCTTCGTACCTTATGAGTTGTTTTTGCCTTCCGGATCAACTCTGTCAGCAACTTAACAGTTTGGCTGCTAGCTTCTTCTGGGGCCAAAAGAATGATGAACGTCGAATCCATTGGCGTAGCTGGAAACAGCTCTGTATACCGAAATCTCAAGGTGGCCTCGGTTTTCAGGACATTAGCCTGTTTAATCAGGCCATGCTCGCTAAACAGGCATGGCGTTTGCAGCATTCTGATGGCTCTCTCTTGGCACGTTCCCTTGAAGCCAGGTATTACCCGAGGTCCGATTTCCTCCTTGCACCCAATGCCCATAATCCCTCTTTTGCGTGGAGAAGCTTGGTTGTAGGACGGAACTTATTGGCGGAAGGAATTGCATGGCGAATTGGGGATGGAAGAAGAGTCCGGATTGGTGAGGACGCGTGGCTGCCGGATGGTGACGGGACTTTTACGAAGGGCAGCGTTAGTGAAGCTTGGAGGGAGAGGTGTGTGGTGGATCTGTTTTCTGAGGATAATGAAAGCTGGGACAGGGAGAAGATTGCTATGATTTTCCCGGATGGGGATCGATGGAAGTTTGGGGATCACTTGCTTCGCAATCAGCATGTCCCTGATCGGATTTTCTGGCCAACGGCAAAGTTTGGCTGCTACACAGTGAAATCTGGCTATCATCTTGCGTGCATGCTTAAACAACGTGCTGACCCGGCGTCGTCTTGCTCGAATGACGATTTGTGGAAATGGGTTTGGAAGATGGATGTTATTCCGAAAGTCAAATTGTTTATGTGGAGATGCTTGAGTGGAGCTATCCCGACGACTACTTTTCTTCGCCAACGTTCCATTTGTATTGATCCGAAATGCCAAAGATGTGGTGTTCATGAAGAAACATTGGAACATGCTCTTCGAGATTGCCCGTAGGTTCAGTTTCTCTGGGCTACTTCGCCTCTTCGTCTTCAGCCTCTCCCTGCTTCGGCGCTGTGCTCTATCAAAGATTGGTTCGACTTCTTTCGTGAGAATCATTCCAAAGAGACTCAAAATCTCTTTGTCGTACTCTGTGGACAGTGTGGTATGCTAGAAACTTGAGAACTTTCCAAGATAAAACTCTTAGCCACCAAGATTGCCTTTCGATCGCGCAACGTTCACTGTGGAGCAAAATCGTGAGCACTCCACAGGCCCGGGTCTCTCGCGCCCCCTCTTTGAGATGTGAGGAAAACCAGTGGAAGGTGAGCTGTGATGTCGCTTTTGCTAGAGGTGTGGGTGTGGGTTTGGCAGCAGTGCTTACGGATGCGGACGATGTAGTTTCTGGTTGCCGTTTCAGCTTTGTGGAAGGAGCGTTTACGATTGAAGAAGGGGAGGGACTGGCTGTTGCGGAGGGTCTGCGCCTCTGCAAAGATTGGAGGAAAGAGGATGTTATTGTTGAAATGGACTGCCAGAACCTCTTTTGGAAGCTCACCAACTCTTCTTCTGACTTCTCTTATGTTGGCGCTACTTTGAGGGATATTTGTGCGATTGCTGCTAGCTTCCGTCGTGTTTCCTACAGCTGGACCCCCAGGGAGGGTAATAGTTTTGCTGATAATTTAGCTAAACATGCTTCTGTGTTGCGCAATGTTTCTTTCTTCACTGGTGTTGTCCCCAGTACTCTTGTTAATTCTCTTGATTGATTTATAAAGTGGTGGCTTTGTTCTAAAAAAAAAGGTGTAGTCGAATAAAGTCGAAACTCTCCTCCTTTTAATATTTAAAGGTATTTTTTTACAATGAATATCATAAGGAATCGTCTACACGGTCGAATAGAAGATCAATAGATGAATGATATATATTTTGATTGTATATACTGAGAAAGAGGTTTTTGATAGTGTTGATAACGAGTCAATTATATAAATATTCCAGTCATTGAAAATTCATTGGTTTCAATTATAATAGACTTGGATTATTATTTAATATTTTTTTAAAATATATTTTATATCTAGAGTTATTTTGTACCCTCATAACAAAAGAATTCTGGATCAGTCCCTGTTTTTCATGATATAAGAATCAAATAAAACTAGTTAAAATAATATAAATAACCAAGGACCATGAGATATATTAAAGTTTCAATTCATCAAAGTAAATAATGGATTAGTCTTACTATTTTTATCTATTAAGACTAATAATTTTAAGTAAACGCCCCCTAATAAAATTGGAGGGATGATTAAATAATTCATCCAACTTTTCCTCCATACAACCATTAAAATAAGTTGGGCTTATCTTTTGTATGGTTTATTAATTGGTTTACATATAAATTCTCGACTTACTAGTTAGAGGAAATATTTTATCAAGTGAGTTACGTTTTGTCGTCAAACAAATGAGAGTTAAAGCTTTTAATCAACAAAAAAAAATGAGAGTTAAAGCTGGGCCTTTTTTTAGTATGTGGGCTTGTTGAGGTTGTGATGGTTGTAATGTGGCTAGGATTTTGATGTGTATGAGTTGAAATTAGGCTTTTTTTTCAATATATAAATTAAATACTATTCCTTTAGTTCTATTTCAAGTGTCATGTGTTTCTTTGGATTATTAAGAAGTGTAGTGTAAAGTTGAAAAGGTGATGTGGATTAAGAAGAGATTAATTGGATTATTAGTAAGTGATGTAGTGTGGAGTTGAAAAGGTGACGTGGGTCCTAAAGATTCTCACTTTTTGGGACTAACTTTTTTCATGAAAGGAAACAAGACATTTGAAGTGGAACAACTAGGGCTGGGAATCGGGTCGGGATCGGGTACCCTACCTGCAAAAATCGAGTACCGAACCCAATTTTTAATCGGGTACCCTAAATTACTTGGTCAAAATGGTAATTTTCAAAGTCAAACTGTGAATTCGGGTAAATCGGGTATTAGGGTACCCGAATTACCCGATTTGGCTTAATAGGGTATTCGGGTACCCTAATACCCAATTTTCTTTAAAAAAAATTCAAAAATGTAGCCCCTATTTTCAGCCCTTGCCTTGTATAATTGTGTACGTTTTCAATTCCCTGTATTAATATATAATATCAAATCAAAAATCAACAAGCACAAATCTCAGCTCCCAAGTCTAAAATTTTAAATTGAACGAACATCTAAAGTACCCAAGTACATTGTTACACAAATAAATGTCAAAGTCAAATACTCAAAGTGGTGAAGCACAGAATCACCAACACCTAAACTAGAAACTAGAAAGCAAAAAACGGCACACGGATTTACGTGGTTCGGCCATCAAAGACCTACATCCACGGGAGGTTCTTCGTTGGTTTTCACTATAGCTCAAGAAAGTTTACATCTTACAAGTGTGTTGCTCCCAAAATGAATTGATCCCCCATGCTAATGCTAAAGCTCCTATTTATAGTTGTGAGAATGAACCCTAAAGGCCTTAGGCCCATGAACTCTAATAGTTGGATTTAGGCCCTTTAATGATCTTGATTTGACCCATCTACGCTGTCCTTTGTTGGTGAAGCGGGTAACTCCGGCTCCAGTAAGACCAGCTCTGCGCTCTGGCTGTGCTGCTGTTCTACGCTGTTGTGCTGCGATGCTGTGCTGCGCTCCCGTGCTGCGGTGCCGTGCTCCTGTACTGCGGTGCTGTGCTGCGGTGCCGTGCTGCGGTGCCGTGCTGCGGTGCTGTGCTGCGGTGCCGTGCTGCGGTGCCGTGCCGCGGCTGCGCAGCTATGCTGCGCTGCTCTGGTCTGGCTGAGCAGCTCTGTACTTGGGTCAAGGCTGATTGACTCTTTGTACTCATTTGTTAGCAAGTCTCTTCAGTTAGACCTGTGTTCGTTAGTTTATATAATAACAATAATCATAACAAGGGAAAATAAGCTTGGATTACGAATCACAACGCTAATGAGTATTCCAGTCCTCATCAGCTACTCCCCCCCTGGTCTAGTTGAACAGCGTTCTCTTTGTTGAACTAGTGGTGTGTGTTGTGAAGTCAGCGTTGTGCTGCTCTCCCGTGTCAATTAAGCATATATAATTCCCTGCAACTTATTAGATAAAAATTGTCAATCTTTACGAAACAATGGTGACAAAATATTTTCAGCGTTGTAAGTGAACTAAGCTAAAAAAGATAGTAATGTTTCCTTTTGATTCGTCGAGCATCATTAAAGATGACAAAGGGCTTAGATAACCTGTGCTGAGAAGACTCAAGTGATCTGCGCTGAGATAACAGAGGTAGCTGCACTGAGAAGACCGTGCTGACTGCGCTGCACTGACTGCGCTAACAACCCCGCGCTGACTGCACTGAGATAGCAACAAGGGAGCGAGGCGACGCTAGCTGCGCTGTCGAGCAGAGAGGTGGCGCTGACTGCGCTGCCGAGCGGAGAGGCGGCGCTGCGTCGAGACACATGGCTGTACTGAGCTAGCAACAAGGGAGCGAGGCGGCGCTAGCTGCGCTGCCGAGTAGAGAGGTGGCACTGGCTGCGCTGCCGAGCAGAGAGGCGGCGCTGACTACGCTGCCGAGCGGAGAGGCGGCGCTGGTTGCGCTGCCGAGCAGAGAGGTGGCGCTGACAACGCTGCCGAGCGGAGAGGCAGCGCTGGTCGCGCTGCCGAGCAGAGAGGCGGCGCTGCGTCGAGAAGACTTTGTGAAACATTGGTGGTACTCCCCCGCAGAGCGGCCCTTAAGATGGTACACCCCCGCAGAGCGGCCCTCAGGATGGAACAAAGATGGTACACCCCCGCAGAGCGGCCCTTAAGATGGTACACCCCTGTCTAACTTTCGCGGCTTACGATATTCCTGCGCGGAGCATAGACAATCAAAGATGGTACACCCCTGTCTAACTTTCGCGGCTTACGATATTCCTGCGCGAAGCATAGACAATCAAAGATGGTACACCCCTGTCTAACTTTCGCGGCTTACGGTATTCCTGCGCGGAGCATAGACAATCAAAGATGGTACACCCCTGTCTAACTTTCGCGGCTTACGGTATTCCTGCGCGGAGCATAGACATTCAAGATGGTACACCCCTGTCTAACTTTCGCGGCTTACGATATTCCTGCGCGGAGCATAGACATTCAAGATGGTACACCCCTGTCTAACTTTCGCGGCTTACGATATTCCTGCGCGGAGCATAGACATTCTGAACTGACAACGGCTCGGACATTCTGCGCTGAATACTACTGAGATAGCTGAGATAGCTGCTCTGAGATAACTGCACTGAGGTGGCTGAGATGAATGTCCTGACTGCGCTGAGAAGACCCAGATTCCACTTAAGGCTTTCCCCTCCGTAGCATGGCTGAATTGCACTAACGCTCATTTTCTGTAGGTCTTCCAATCATATCGGGTGTTCAAAGGAATGGTGTTTATTTCTCTAGTCACTCCCCAATACCTTCATGTTCCCTGCAGAAGTATGTCTCGCAACTGCACTGCAGTCGGCTTCCATATTGACCCTGAAGACGGGAATCAATTTTAGTTTCTCCCCGAAGATCACGGCCTGTTTTGTCCTCAAAGGCCCTCGCCTGCGCTGTTCTCCGAGATTACCACCTTGTGTTGCCCTCAAAGGCCCCCGCCTGCGCTGCACTCTTCAACGCTGTCATCTTTGTCAATCCGCATCGAGGGCTATATCAAGAGTGTCCGAACTGCGCTATGTCCCATCTCACGTCGAAGAAGCTTCACGTGATTCGAAACGCGATGCACATGTCGCATGATCCTCGCATTCATCAATGAACAATCACAATTATCTCTCCCACTTCATAACATATTCTCATATGAATAAGAAATACATTTTAAATCATCATTTATTTGGTCCTGTCCAGATTTAATAGTTGAATTCTACTACAACAAGATATCAGCAATAATACTAATTACATTTCTTTTACCCCATCCATAAGCCACTTTCACAAGAAAATGCGCTGCAAATTTAATTGAATCTCAAGTTAAGAAATTACAATTCCATCAACTTACTAAGTACCCAAAATAAAGTGAGAGATAGTAGCACAATCCCAAATTCAGTTATTGAAATTTAAATGCAATATCAAATTGAACACAACATCAACCCCAAAATAAAAATAACAGATTACTCGTCACTATGATAGATTGATAGAGTCACTCTGAACGTGCCAATTGGTTTGACCCATGCTGCCTTGCATTCAAGACGACTGCGCTGCCCTTCTGTGTATCTTCGAACTTGCGCTTCCCTTCACTCAAAACAGCTGCATTGCCCTTCTAATCTCACTTTCTTCGTGAGGATTTTGTCTGCGCTGAAGTTGTGTTTATTACCCAGAGAAACATCTGCTGCTACAGCACTTGCATCGACTGCCTGCGCTGCCTCTGTATCTTCGCCGAGAACTTGGTCAGGGCGGCTACGCCAATCATTTGAACTTGATCGGGGTGCCAAAGGAGAGGGGAGAATCCGAGCTGACTGCGCAGCTTAATAACAGAGGAGAGGGAGAAACGGAGCTGGCTGCGCAGCTTAATGACGGAGGAGAGGAAGACCCGGAGTTGACTGCGCAGCTTAACAGCGAAGGAAAGGGAGGACCAGAGCTGTCTGTGCAGCTTAATAGCGGAGGGGAAGGTGGACCACAACTAGCTGCACTGGATCTTCTTTGTGAACCTGCGCTGCCCATTTCAATGATGATAAGGCACCGTCGCGGCAAATGCTAAATGTTTGTAACCCAAAGGCCCTCTTCAGTGCTGAACGAAAAATGGTACCCAGATTAGCAAGGCCCTTACTGCAAAATTCAAGTCAAATCATGACAATGTAAGTCCCAAACTTAGAGTCAAAATAGAACAATATCCGGCTCCAAATCAAAGTAAATCACGACACTGTCGGTTCCAAATTTAGAGAAATCATCATAAAATCATAGTAAAAATTATAGCCAAATCAGTCCCCAAATTTCAACGATAGTTACTCGTTATTATAACAGATTGATATATCAACTTAGACTATCCCCCTACTGTTCGATTCTTCATCAAATAAAGTGTCATGTCCATATCTTAGTTAATCAATACTCGAGTGTTGAATTCAACACCAACTAGGATCATAGTAAGAGAAACGTTGGTAATTCACAAAAAATCAACAAAGTGAAAAAAGTTGGAAAACTTAGCTTTGCAATGTTCATCTTGACCTCGGTCCAAACAGCGCCTCGGAGGTGTTGTTAATCCCTAAACCGTAAATCAACATCCCCAAGTTTAGGGCTGGAAGCCTGAGCCTACCCCTCGCTGTACATGGCTGCTACGCTTAATGCGGAAGGTGCATAAGCGGCAATGCTACTCTAGGCACCCATGGCTTGAATCCTTGCCAACCTCTTGCGCAGCCCAGAGCTTTAATACCAAGGACCGCAGCTACCACACAAGGTATAGACTTACCTAACTCGTGAGTTCCATGAGTGGTACAGGGTGTCCAGAAAAGCAGCACACATGGTTGTAATCCCGTCTTGACAGCGTTGAACCCTCAATGCAAAATCAGTCCCGAAATATAAAACAACAAATCCCACAGCCAAAACAAAATTAGCCCCAAAATCATTGCAAAAATAAAAAACTAAACCAATTCAAAAGCATTACTGATTCATAAATTCGTATTTGTTTTCAATCATCATAATCCCACGAGTGACAACGTCAATCTCGACCCAAATCTTTGAGTCTTCAAATCAAGAACACATAATAGACATTTCAATATCTCAGACTTTTAACAAAAGTTCCGTTTCTAGGCTCTTTGAGGGCGTGAGGCGGCTGCGCTGCCGAGCAGAGCAGCGACGAGGGCGAGAGGCTGGCTGTGCTGCCGAGCAGAGCAGCGACGAGGGAGAGGGGCGGCTGTGCTGGCTGCGCAGCCGAGCAGAGAGGCGGCTGCGCTGGCTGCGCAGCCGAGTAGAGCAGCGACGAGGGCGAGAGGCGGCTGCGCTGGCTGCGCAGCCGAGCAGAGAGGCGGCGAGGGAGAGAGGCGGCTGCGCTGGCTGCGCAGCCGAGCAGAGCAGCGACGAGGGCGAGAGGCGGCTGTGCTGCCGAGCTTCTATGCTGGATTCCGATGGGAGGAATCTGAATTTTCCTGCGATGTAAACCCAACAACTGTGATTCCAGTGGGCATCAGCCCCTCTTTTGTACCTAAAACCCAAAAACCTAAAGCAAAATTAAAGTAATATCAAGCCCAAAAACAGAGCGGAATCACAACACAATCGCAATCTCAAAATCAGAGTAAAATTATGATAATATCAATCCCGAAGCATAGCAAAATCTCCAAGCAATTAGAGCAGAAATGTAGTGAAATCAGTCTTCAAATCCAAGCCAAATTGCAATAATATCAGTTTCAAGGTCTGCGTGAAGATCATAAGAAATATTAATGAAATGAGTAAAAACAAGTAGGGGAGTCCTGGAGATGTCTCCCTTTTCTTATGGGAGTGTTTGCCAGCGATTGGCTTTGCCTGTACACCCAGACAGCGGCGATTTGCTCGCCGGAGAAACACAATCAGCAGCGAAGGATTGAGAAGGAGCCGATGGAGCTAGGGCTCGGCCTCTGGGGTCTGTGTGTGAGGGAGAATCTTCGTCGATGAGAGATTCGGAATCAGTTGAGGCGGAGGAACCTTCCTTCAAAGGCACCGAGACAGTAGCTGCGGCTTGGCCGGATTTCAGAGATGACGGCGGCGACTTGAAGCTCTCCTGGCGACATAGGATGAAACGGATCCGATTGGGATTTGTGATTTGCGATTTCAGAGTTGGAGCTGTAAGTTTCGATTCACATGGGGTTTCAAAAGGATGATGGGTGAGCGAGATCTACAGTAGATTTCTAGGAATTTTTCTGGTGTTTTACGAGAGAGAGATCAATTTTTTCGAGATTTTTCTTTGCGATTGGGATGGGGGCTGTCGAATCTGTGAGAGAACAGCCATGGAAGTCGTCAGACCGTGATTCGACAAGGAGATGAAGGCATTTCAGATATTTTCTGAGGATCTGGGATTTCTGGTCTTACGTTGAAATTAGTGCCCGAAGCTAGTGAGAGCTGTGGTAGAGAGAGGGCTGTGGTGGAGACCTTTACGCCGGAGGTTTTGGGGTTGCTGCGGTGGAGATCTGGGGCGCCATAAGCAGAGCCAGCTATGCCTGCCGGAACACTGAGAAAAAGGAAAACTTCCGATAGCCCCCCTTTTTTTTTCCTTCAGTGAACAGTAATATCATTCCCCCTTCTAGCGATGAACAGTAATCGGAATTTTTTTTTTTTTTTGGGTAGGCTCGTCGGAACTCACGACGTAGCCCCGATCATTTCCACGATTTGTGGAAATGGGTTTGGAAGATGGATGTTATTCCGAAAGTCAAATTGTTTATGTGGAGATGCTTGAGTGGAGCCATCCCGACGACTACTTTTCTTCGCCAACGTTCCATTTGTATTGATCCGAAATGCCAAAGATGTGGTGTTCATGAAGAAACGTTGGAACATGCTCTTCGAGATTGCCCGTGGGTTCAGTTTCTCTGGGCTACTTCGCCTCTTCGTCTTCAGCCTCTCCCTGCTTCGGCGCTGTGCTCTATCAAAGATTGGTTCGACTTCTTTCGTGAGAATCATTCCAAAGAGACTCAAAATCTCTTTGTCGTACTCTGTGGACAGTGTGGTATGCTAGAAACTTGAGAACTTTCCAAGATAAAACTCTTAGCCACCAAGATTGCCTTTCGATCGCGCAACGTTCACTGTGGAGCAAAATCGTGAGCACTCCACAGGCCCGGGTCTCTCGCGCCCCCTCTTTGAGATGTGAGGAAAACCAGTGGAAGGTGAGCTGTGATGTCGCTTTTGCTAGAGGTGTGGGTGTGGGTTTGGCAGCAGTGCTTACGGATGCGGACGATGTAGTTTCTGGTTGCCGTTTCAGCTTTGTGGAAGGAGCGTTTACGATTGAAGAAGGGGAGGGACTGGCTGTTGCGGAGGGTCTGCGCCTCTGCAAAGATTGGAGGAAAGAGGATGTTATTGTTGAAATGGACTGCCATAACCTCTTTTGGAAGCTCACCAACTCTTCTTCTGACTTCTCTTATGTTGGCGCTACTTTGAGGGATATTTGTGCGATTGCTGCTAGCTTCCGTCGTGTTTCCTACAGCTGGACCCCCAGGGAGGGTAATAGTTTTGCTGATAATTTAGCTAAACATGCTTCTGTGTTGCGCAATGTTTCTTTCTTCACTGGTGTTGTCCCCAGTACTCTTGTTAATTCTCTTGATTGATTTATAAAGTGGTGGCTTTGTTCTAAAAAAAAAGGTGTAGTCGAATAAAGTCGAAACTCTCCTCCTTTTAATATTTAAAGGTATTTTTTTACAATGAATATCATAAGGAATCGTCTACACGGTCGAATAGAAGATCAATAGATGAATGATATATATTTTGATTGTATATACTGAGAAAGAGGTTTTTGATAGTGTTGATAACGAGTCAATTATATAAATATTCCAGTCATTGAAAATTCATTGGTTTCAATTATAATAGACTTGGATTATTATTTAATATTTTTTTAAAATATATTTTATATCTAGAGTTATTTTGTACCCTCATAACAAAAGAATTCTGGATCAGTCCCTGTTTTTCATGATATAAGAATCAAATAAAACTAGTTAAAATAATATAAATAACCAAGGACCATGAGATATATTAAAGTTTCAATTCATCAAAGTAAATAATGGATTAGTCTTACTATTTTTATCTATTAAGACTAATAATTTTAAGTAAACGCCCCCTAATAAAATTGGAGGGATGATTAAATAATTCATCCAACTTTTCCTCCATACAACCATTAAAATAAGTTGGGCTTATCTTTTGTATGGTTTATTAATTGGTTTACATATAAATTCTCGACTTACTAGTTAGAGGAAATATTTTATCAAGTGAGTTACGTTTTGTCGTCAAACAAATGAGAGTTAAAGCTTTTAATCAACAAAAAAAAATGAGAGTTAAAGCTGGGCCTTTTTTTAGTATGTGGGCTTGTTGAGGTTGTGATGGTTGTAATGTGGCTAGGATTTTGATGTGTATGAGTTGAAATTAGGCTTTTTTTTAAATATATAAATTAAATACTATTCCTTTAGTTCTATTTCAAGTGTCATGTGTTTCTTTGGATTATTAAGAAGTGTAGTGTAAAGTTGAAAAGGTGATGTGGATTAAGAAGAGATTAATTGGATTATTAGTAAGTGATGTAGTGTGGAGTTGAAAAGGTGACGTGGGTCCTAAAGATTCTCACTTTTTGGGACTAACTTTTTTCATGAAAGGAAACAAGACATTTGAAGTGGAACAACTAGGGCTGGGAATCGGGTCGGGATCGGGTACCCTACCTGCAAAAATCGAGTACCGAACCCAATTTTTAATCGGGTACCCTAAATTACTTGGTCAAAATGGTAATTTTCAAAGTCAAACTGTGAATTCGGGTAAATCGGGTATTAGGGTACCCGAATTACCCGATTTGGCTTAATAGGGTATTCGGGTACCCTAATACCCAATTTTCTTTAAAAAAAATTCAAAAATGTAGCCCCTATTTTCAGCCCTTGCCTTGTATAATTGTGTACGTTTTCAATTCCCTGTAGTAATATATAATATCAAATCAAAAATCAACAAGCACAAATCTCAGCTCCCAAGTCTAAAATTTTAAATTGAACGAACATCTAAAGTACCCAAGTACATTGTTACACAAATAAATGTCAAAGTCAAATACTCAAAGTCTCAAACTTAATTTCAGTTTTTTTTAAATAAATTAATTAAATAATTTAAAATATATTTAATTAAAAATTCGGGTATTTCGGGTATACTTGATACTTGGTTTATTTACACCCTAAATACCCGAACCCTAATTTTTCGGGTATCGGGTACCCTATACCCTAATTTTTTGGGTCGGGTAATCAGGTACCCTATACTCGAACCCTATCTTCCCACCCCTAGGAACAACCCAAAAAGAAAAAAAAGACACTTAAAATGGAACGAAGGGAGTAGTAAATAAATAAATTTAAAGATTGCGCGACGGAGGATTCAAACTCATGATTTTATGTCTTAAGCATTAACCTCTTATCGCTAAACTAATCCAGGCGCACAATTAAGCTTTTCTTTTATTTCTATGCATGTTTGTTTCATTGTTTTTCAAATATTTCATAGTATTTAGAATGTGGGATGTCATAGTTCGTTTGCAATCGCAAAGTTTTATATATAATTTTTCTAAATTACGCTTCGAATGACATGCCAAAATAATGTTTGCAAAATATTGTATAATGTTGGGATGGGTGAACATTGTAAATTATATATTGTTGTTTCTTATATTTTGATTAAATAATTGTAAATGGCAAAGTATAAAAATAAAAAATTATATTGAATTGGATTGTACATTAATGATAAACATTGAAATTTTCACCTATTCAAACACATTAAATATCGTACATTCAGAAGTTAGAACATGCAGAGATACTGATGCAGCACACCTAAAAGTTAGAACACGTAGAGATATTGATGCAGTAATCGTTCTTAAAAAATAAAGAACAAGAACACCAAAATTGATTACCTAATTCGGTCATAAAACACCTACGTCTAGGCCGAGGCCTCGTCCAGGGTAAATTATCCACTAGTGTGTTGGATTTGTATACTGAAAGCAAGAACTTTATGCTTGTATACAATGATTCCTGTTATTCACTATTCTTATCTCCTATCTGATTGTGTTCATGATTGCATATGTATGTTCTTTATCTCTGTATAAGTAGATTATATGGTGTGTTGTAGATCACAGAAGACCATATAATTGGAATAACCTTAAGTGATATAATATGATCACAGCCGAAATAACTCAAGGACAAGTTATTGGTTTAGGCTGCAGTATAGATGGAAGTAGTTTGTCTTGGCTACTTGTCTATACTGGTACGTCATTACGTATTGATAGGACCAACAGTTGAGATGTATTCTTCTATCTGACTTAAGTGAAGAATCAAGATCTCGGTGACTCATAAATCTTAATACTAATAAGTATTCAGATATATATGTTAATTCGTATATCACTTTGACTTACTATGGGCGAGAGTTAAATACTAACTCGAGTACTCTGTATCTTGGGTGATAGCGGTTAATATATGATATTTGATTATCTGTATTAGTACCCGTATCCGGTATAGGATAATGACATCCCCTTAAGGAGCTCAATAAGGTTTATTACGCTAAACCCTGCAGGTTGATTAAGTTCAGGCGTAATAATAAAGATTGAGTGGTACTGCTTAAGGAATTATTAAGAGATTAATTAATTTAAGCTGTCAGAGCTCTAATTAATTAATGGATGTCGGATATTTTAAATACGGAGATTTAATAAGTCTAAATACAAGCCCCGACTCATCACCGGCAATAAAGGGGTAAGTCAGTATCGGTTCTCTAGTGGAATGAACTGATATTTATAAATTAATTATGGTCTGGGCTGACCATAGATAAATTAATTTATTTGAGGCCCATCTTTATTCCTTGTATCTGGTCCCTGGGCTGGCCCAATGTCTCCTAGCCCAAGTAGGGCAGAAGTCGCCTATCACAAAGAAAGAAGCGCCCCCTACGTATTTTATTATTATAAAATACAGCTGTCAGCTCTCAGGAAAAAACACTGATCAAAATTAGGGTTTTGAGAGCAGAGGGGGCGCAGAAAAAACGTGATTGGCTTTTCTGTCTTGGGAGTTCTCATAGCTCGTTGTCCATCCAACGTTGGGAATTGAGCGGGATACAGTCGAGAAGATCAGAGCTGGAGTCTGAATCATTCGACACGATCATCAATCATCTGTGCATCCGATTCTCAAGTAAGTTTTCCTAACACCTGTGTGCAGCTGTTAAATTCATAGGAGCATGTTAGGAATTAATCGTTGTATGATGAATTAATAATAATCCAAGAAACGATCATCGGGCAATCGAGTATTAATTCAAATTAATATTCCTTCAATTGGTATCAGAGCCCAGGATTAATTTCTTGGCTCTATTATTAATTTATGTACGATTAATAATGTGCGTTGTTTTTAACTGCTGTTGTTCTTCGTGATTCGTTGATTCGTGGAATACGTCGGTTTGACGTTGTAATTGTTTTTCCACCACGAGAAAATCCGTGGTTAGATTAGATTTTCGAATTGTATTCGTTTTTCTGTTGTAATCTGTAATTTTGGAGAACAAACGAAGAACACGAAGAACACGGAATCAGGTTGCAGGCGGCCGCGCGAGGCGTGGCGAGGCTGGGCGAGGGCTGGAAGCAGCGGGCAGGGGCGGTGCGCGCCCGGGGCTGCGCCTGCGCGCTCTGCGCGCTGCGCGCCCGGCGGGCGGCACGCTGCCGCTGCTGCCGCTGCTGTTGCCGCACGCTGGAGCCACTGCTGTCGCCATTCGTTGCTGCTGCCGGGGACGTCAAGCCGAGTCAAGCGAGAGCTGCTGCCGACCGTTGACGCTGCTGGAGGTGCCGGACCGTGCAGACGGAGGGTGCGGCGATAGGCGGAAATCGCGGCGCTGCGACGCTGGTGTCGGGTGGAGGCTCACCGGAGCAGCAGCAATGGCTGACGATGTCGCCAGCAGGAGAGCAGTTGGTAGGCGACGACGCCTGAGATCGACCGGATTGTATGCAGCGCCGCTCTGGCGGCGCGAAACCCTAGCGTCGAAGGTGCAGGTCGCGGGTCAGAAGGGTGAGGAACCGGATCCGAGGCGCGGATCCGGGTACTGTTCGCGGGTAGGGTCTGTTGACTCCGGGTTCTGGGCCTTTGACCGCGAATTTGGGCCCAAACAAGGGCTGGGCCGCGGCTTTTGAGCCCATTTGCTGGATTGGAGAGTTTTTGGGCTGTTTTTTGGGCTGTTTTTTGCCCATTTTTTTTTAAATTTCGTTTCTATTGTTTTATTGCAATAGATTAGAAATGGGATTCCACGAATGGGTCACGAAGAATTTTAATTCTTTAATTATGTTCTTTGCATGTCGTGGTTGTTAATCCCTTATGTTCTTTACCTGCTTTTGCACGTCTTTGCTTGTTAATATTTGTTTATTAATTGCGCTTAGACAAGCATGATAGTAGGTTTGCCGTTTTCTTAAGCATGTTTTAGAATTCTGCGAGCATGATTTACATGTTGCATTCTAGAGAAGCATGTTTAGGTTTATGTGCTTGAGCATGAACAAACCTTTTGAAAGAAAAAGACTAAGCTGTTTAATAATTTTTATAGTAATTAAAAATTATTTTAGACCTCCACATGCGGTCTCTAGACAAAGTGATTAGCAATATGAGTAACGGTCCACCCCACGTGGCTTACTTCATATCTGTTTCTCATAAGTTTGTTAGAAGAGGTTTCTATAAAAATATTTAAACCATTGAAGTAGTGGGAGTTATGCAGTAACGGTCCACCCCACGTGGCTTACTTGTATAATTTTCATAAGTACTTTGGAGAATGGTATTAAATAAGATAACCAAGAAAATTAAATTGAAAGCGACATGGTCCGCGTGAGTATGTTAATTTCGAGAATTTAATTTTCAAGGTTAAAATGTGGTTATTGCTTAGATATCATATCAAGTACAATGTACAACTTCCCCACGAAGTCCCTTCTTGATGATGATATGGTCTAGTTAAGGTGCCAACTATTAATTTCCTTTGTCAAAAGGTTAAGTTGACATGGATGGAAATTAAATGACTAGGTGAATAGTCTGGTTGAGGAGTTCGTGTGTAACTGTCCACCCCACGTGGCTTACACATGGGATTCTTTGAGCCGTTGGAGGTTTCATTAATATTGTTTTATCAAAAGGTTACAATATTATTGTTACGAATTATATGCTTTTCATGTTCTTACATGTTTATTTGTTTACTTTCAGATATGTCTATGTCTCCGATAGTTAATATTCTAGCAAACAATCCTCTCATCGGTCCAAATTACACCGAATGGAAACGCCATATTATGTATATTCTTGACGCTGATGAGCACAGTTTTGTGCTTACTACTCCACGTCCCGCGCCCTTAACTGATGAGTCCACTGATGCGGAACGAGAAACGTATAAAAGGTGGCACAAGTCAAATAATATGGCCAAGTGCTATATTATGATGACTATGTCACAAACTTTGCAACTCCAGCATCAGGTCATGAATGACGCGGCTGAAATCATGTTAAACCTCAAGGAGGTTTATGGGGAGTCCGAGAGGTCTGCTCGTTTTAACTTGATGAGAGAAATCTTATCTTGTAAGATGAGCGAGGGCAGCTCGGTGCACGATCATGTCATGCATATGACAAATTTGTTTGACAGGCTTGATCTGCTAGGAGGGGGTATCGAAGGCGAAGCCAAGGTCGATATCATCCTCAACACTCTCCCCAAAACCTATGAGAACTTCCGACTCAACGTCGTTATGAGCAAGGCCAACTATACTCTCAATGAGTTATTGAATGCTCTAGTTTCGGCGGAGGGAGTCATGGGCACGCGCAATGGGAAAGAGGTCCTTGTTGCTGCCAAGGGATCTACTTCTTCGTCGAAAGGCGGGAAAAAGAAGTGGAAAGGTCCAAAAGGCAAGCATGACCATGAGGCTAGTGGGAGCGGTAAAGCCAAAGTTGATGGCCCTACCGGCGGCGTGAACAAGCCAACGGCCAAGGGAAAGTGCTTCAAGTGCGGCAAGGTTGGGCATTGGAAGAAAGATTGTCCAGTGCTCAAGGCAAAGGGACAAGGTACGTCACAAGTTTTGGTAACAGAAACATGTTTAGCTTCGTTTTCTACTCATTCGTGGGTAGTGGATACGGGGGCAACTGACCATGTTTGTTACACCTTGCAGGGGTTCAACCCAACAAGGGAGCTAGCAAGTGATGAGATCACCATCTCCATGGGCAATGCGTCGAAGGTCGCAGCTGTTGCTATTGGAGATTTATCTTTATGTTTTGGTGATGACATTTTAGTTTTGAGAGATATTTTATATGTGCCGGAATTTCGGCGGAACATAATTTCTGTTTCAAAATTGTTTTTGAATGGATATTCTGTTATTTTTGATAGGGGTGTTTCTATCATGAGAGATAACAAGACTATTTGTTCTGGAATTTTGAACAACTCTCTCTATACTATTACATGTCCAATTAATAACTCTGTCCATGTTGCATCTACATCACAAATCCTTCCAAATCCGAATAAGAGGAAGTATTATTCTCATGAACAATATACGCATGCGTGGCACCTAAGATTAGGCCACATCAATCTAAATAGGATCCAAAGGCTCGTTTCAAATGGAGTCTTGAAAGATTTTCAAGCTGTTCCATTTAGAACCTGCGAATCCTGTATAGAGGGAAAGATGACGGCAAGGCCTTTTAAGGCCAAGGGGAATAGGGCCTCGCATGTGTTAGAATTGATTCACTCTGACTTGTGTGGACCGATGTCCACTAGAGCTCGTGGAGGGTATGAGTACTTCGTCACTTTCATTGACGATTACTCAAGATATGGGTATATTTACCTACTTCAACGCAAGTCTGAATGCTTTGAGAAATTCAAAGAATTCAAGGCAGAAGTGGAGAAGAGAAGGGGTAAATCTATCAAGTCATTGCGGTCTGATCGCGGTGGCGAATACCTCGGAAACGAATTCTTACAGTACTTGTCAGAATGTGGGATTACATCCCAATGGACTGCACCGGGTACTCCCCAACAGAATGGTGTAGCAGAGAGAAGAAACAGAACTCTTATGGAAATGGTACGATCAATGATGAGTTATGCATCTTTGCCTATTTCGTTTTGGGGATATGCCTTGGAAACAGCGGTTTATTTGCTAAATAGGGTACCGTCCAAATCGGTTCCTAAAACTCCTATCGAGTTATGGTCAGGGCGTCAGCCCAGTTTGAACCATATAAAGGTATGGGGTTGTCCTGCATACGTGCTAGACAAGGAAGCGAAGAAATTGGAACCCAGGTGCGAATTAATGCTGTTTGTAGGATATCCTAAGGAAACGAAAGGTGCTTATTTTTATAATCCTAAGGATCAGAAAGTGGTTGTTAGCACCAACTCACGATTCTTGGAGCATGATTATATAAATGAGCACAAGTCTAGGTCCGAGATTGTCCTTCAAGAAATCGAAGGCAATGGACAGGCGATTCCATCACCCCAGCCAAGTGTGCAAGTGAATGCACCACAAGACACTGCACAAACCATTGTCACAGCTGTACCACCACCGCTTCGTCGTAGTGGGAGGGTTGTAGTTCAACCCGATCGATTTATGTTCTTGGGAGAATCTTCGGATTTACTTCCTGTTGATGAACAAAAGGATGTCGACCCTGATAACTATAGACAAGCGATGAAAGATCAAGATGCAGATTCTTGGTACGAGGCCATGGTTTCTGAAATAGAATCCATGGGTGCTATGGATGTATACGAAAAGACCGAACTACCAGATGGCTTTTTAGCTATAGGTAGTAGGTGGGTATACAAGAGAAAGAGAGATTCGGATGGCGAAGTCGCAGCTTTCAAAGCTAGACTGGTGGCGAAAGGTTATACCCAGGAACAGGGTATAGATTATGATGAGACCTTCTCGCCGGTTGCCATGCTCAAGTCTATCCGAATACTCCTTGCCATAGCAGCCCACATGAACCTTGAGATTTGGCAAATGGATGTCAAGACCGCTTTCCTAAACGGTTTCCTTGAAGAAGGAAGGGACATCTATATGCAGCAACCTGAAGGGTTTGTGAAGAAGGGCGAAGAGCATCTTGTGTGGAAGCTTAAGAAGTCCATTTATGGACTTAAGCAAGCTTCGAGGTCATGGAACAAACGTTTTGACGAGGTCATTAAATCCTATGGATTTACTCGTTGTGAGAACGAAAGTTGCGTGTACCGTTTAGATGCCAATGGTGACGTGGTTTTCCTTGCACTTTATGTAGATGATATCCTCCTCATTGGCAACAATGTTGAGCTATTATCGGACATAAAGAAGTGGTTATCCGAACAGTTTCAAATGAAAGACTTAGGAGATGCAGCGTACATCCTGGGGATCAAGGTCGTTCGTGATCGCCAGAAAAGGATGTTGAGCTTATCTCAAGCGTCTTACATTGATACTGTGATTGCTCGTTTTAGCATGCAAAATGCCAAGAAAGGCTTGCTACCTTTTAGACATGGTATTCCTCTGTCTAAGGACATGTGTCCTGTTTAGCCCTATTTTGTGATGATTTTGTGAGTTTTCCTGCTGTGCATTCGAGCTCGTTTCGTACCTTTTTGCTCTATATTTCACGTGCTTGATGATCTTTTTGGATGTACTATTGTCGCATGCAGGATTCGCGAATTGCCGAGCGTTTTGGTATTGTTTCGAGCATGTTTTGGAGTCAGGCTCACGGCCGCCGCCGCTAGGCGGCGGCCGCCGTGGAGACGGCGGCCGCGGCCCCACGGCGCAGGCCGTGCAACCTTGGGAGCAATCTGCGAAGACGGACCACGGCGCCGCCGTGTCACGGCGGACGCCGTCCACGGCGCCGCCGTCTCACGGCGGCCGCCGTCCAGACGCCGGCCGCGGCCCCACGGCGCGGGCCGTACATTTTTTGGAAGAAACCGCGAAGGGGCATCACGGCGGCGCCGTCCCACGGCGGCCGCCGTCCACGGCGCCGCCGTCTCACGGCGGCCGCCGCCCCTGTGCAGATCTGGCAGTTACGGAAATTGCTATAAAATCCGATTTTGAGGGTTTTATTTCACACTTCCGACTCCAGCAGCCTACACCTGCGATTTTATGCTTTTTCCCATAGTTTAGATAGATAGAAACATTCTAGATACTTGTGGATTCCGCTAGATCGTTGATTTCATTGGATCGATTGTAAGTTTTTCATTTTGATTAGTTAATCTTTACAAGCTTTCTCGTTATTGCATTGCTTAGATAATCGTTGTTCCATGTTCAATTGATGAATCGTTGTTCTTTAATCTCGCCTAGATAATCGTTGTTTTTGATTGATTGATTTATCTAATGCTTTCTAGATTGCTAGTTAAAACCCTAGGTTTCTTAGTTTCCTGCGTTCTTAATCTGCTTCTTTCTCATTCCGCCTAGATAGATTTATATGCTTTCTGTTGATTCGGCATTAGATAATTACAAGCTTATTTAATTACGCGTTAGTTAATCGGAGAGAGTGCCAGACCCAATTACCCGATTAGAGTGTTTAGATTTCTTTTAAGTTTCTTGTGAGCAATACGGTTAGAGCCCTGCTAAGTCTTCCTTGTGAGACGACTTGAGTCACCTTACCACCCTAGGACGACCTCGTATAAATTCGAGTCCATCCGTTAGGTGTTTTTGGATGAGTCAAATTTTGGCGCCGTTGCCGGGGAAGGCTTTAGGCATTTGATTGTGTTGCATTGTTTTCCGTGTTTTCTTTTGTTTATTTCTTTTGACTCGGTTATTTTCTCCCTCCGGTGCGTTTGATTTGGTTTGCTAGTGTTGTGTATGCAAGGTCGTTGTAGCTTGAAGAGAAAGCTAGTGCCTTACTTTGACAACATTCATCGACCTTGTGAGGTCCTTTCAAGCCTGGAGAAGGAGTCCGAGTCCAGTTCGAGAAGCTTTGTGGAATCACAGTTTAGTGAGGAAAACTGTGAAGAGAGAATTGCTTCCAATCCCATTCTGGAAGCCGTTGAGGAGACACTTTCCGTGCATTCTGAAGAAGAAGAAGAAGCTCGGCCCAATCCTGACCAAGAAGCAATGGCGGAGCAGAATGTCCAGTACATGGGAGATTTTTCCAGGCCAGTTATTGGGACCACTAGCACTTCTGCGATAGTGTTTCCCACGGCGGTCCGGAATTATAATCTGAAGCCCAACGACTCAAACCTGCTGCCGCTCTTTCACGGGATGCCCAGTGAGGACGCCTTGCAGTTCATCCGTGATTTCTGCACCCAAGTGCAGACCTTCCCACTGCTGGAACTCACCGAGGATCAGTTGAGACTCAAGTGCTTACCCTACGCACTCAAAGACCGGGCGAGAACGTGGTTGCTGTCCCTACCGCCGAACTCCATCACTACATGGGGAGAGGCGTGTGAGAAGTTCATGCTCAAGTACTACCCTAATCACAAGACTCAAGAGATTAGGAGCCAAATAATGAACTTCATGCAAGGAGCTGACGAGCCTCTCCACGAGGCTTGGGAGAGATTCCAAGAGCTCCTCCGCCAGTGCCCACAGCACCAGTTATCACCTGTCATGTTGATGCAGTTCTTTTATGACGGATTGATTCAGACGGCACAGTTTATGGTGGACAGTACAGCAGGGGGCAACATTGCCCGGAAGACAGCTGATGAGCTCAAAGGGATTTTCGAAACACTTGCCGCGAGTTCTCAACAGAAATCAGTTAGAGGAAGGAGGGTTGAAGCCAATGCAGTAGCTCCCAACAATGAGCTTCAGAAGCAAGTAGCGGACCTGATGAGGCAAGTACAACACCTCACGATGAACCAGGTGAAGGCTCCACCAGTTCATGCGCCACCAGCAGAAGGATGTGGCATATGTGGCGATTTTGGTCATGGAACCAACGCGTGCCATCGCATGGGGGAATGCACACCTGAAGGAGAAGCAGAGGTCTATGCTGCTCAGAGCTATCCGGGGAGGCCTCAATTTGAACAGAGGCCCGTGTTTAATCAAGGGCAACAAAATTCCAACTCGGGTTGGAGAGCTCAGCAGCAGAACTACACTCAAGCTTATCAGCAACAGCAGCCCCCGCAGTATCAGCAGTATCAACAGTTTCCTATACAACAAGGGAATTTTCAGCAGCAGCAGCAGCAGCAGCAATACCAGAATGCTCCCCAACAGTTTCAGAAGCAAGCTCAACCACAGAAGCCGTCTCTCGAGGACACCATGCAGTCTTTCATGGAGATGACCAAACAGAATATGGAGTCTCAGAGTGCTACCATCAAGCGTCTCGAGACTACAGTTGGGCAACTTACAGGAGCCCTGAATCAGCTGCAGCAAGAACAGCCAACTGGGAAGTTCCTAAACCAGGACAAACAGCCGCATCAAGCGCATGCCTTGGCGGTAATCAAAGAAACTGCCCCAATAACCACGGGGAAATGGAGAAGCAAAGCCGTGCAAGCAATCAAGGCTACTAAATGCCCCAGTGAGCCGCTGCCACCTGTCACTGTTGCACCAGAACAGCCACCACCCAAGCAAGGAGATCCAGGTAGTTTTATTTTTGACATTAGCTTAGGTGGGGTTGAAAAGGTTTTGGGAATGCTTGATTTGGGCGCGGCAGTCAATTTGATGCCGCTTGATATTTTTGAGAGGTTGGGAAATAAAGAGCTGAAATGCACGAACATTAAGATAGAGCTAGCTGACGGCTCCATTAGCAGCCCACGAGGCCTTGTTGAGGATGTTGAGGTGGTCGTGAGGGGGATTAGTGTTTTCACTGATTTTGTTGTACTTGATGAGGGAAAAGGGATTAGAGGCGAGAATGGGCATCTCGTGCTACTTGGCCGACCCTTTATGGCTACCACCCGTACTCGCATCGATGTGGGTACGGGAACTGTAAGTATGGTAGGGGCGGGTAGAGCGGTAACATTCTCTGTTTTTGATCAAAAACCTACTATCCCCACTCGCTTAATTCAAACCTGCTCTTATGTTGAAGCATTTGATGCTTTGGATGAGAACTATATTGTGCAGGAATTCCTTAATCAGCTGCAGGAGGAGGACGAGATCGTGGAGGAATTCCTTGCTAACCTGCAGGATGAGGCTGACATTGAGCAGGAATCTCTGGATAAGCTGCACGAGGAATATGACATAGAGCAAGGCTTCCTGTCTGCCTTGCCACTGGAAGAGAAGCTCGACGAGGTTGTGTCACTCAATCTCCTTGGATGGGTGGATAGAGGAGCATCTCATGATATGAGCATGGAACGCTCATTTGGAGGACCCGCAGCTGCAATTCAAAAAGATGTGTTTACAAGGGCGCTAAGGCAGCTGGAGCTCCAATCGGATTTTGGTTAAGGGACCTTCTTAGTCGGGCTGGCGACTTAAAAACTAGCGCTGCATGGGAGGCAACCCATGTTTTCTTGCTTTTTCTGGTTTCATTTTTCTGTCGTTTTGTTTGTGTTGTGTTTTGTTGCATCTGTTGTTTGGTGCAGGTTGTTGCGTTGGAGACTGCTTGTTCTTTGGATGAGAAGAGAGGCAAACATCGTGGGACACTACAGACTCACCACTGGATCGGTATTTAGGGAAGTTTCCTCTTTCACCCCTCTTTTTGTTTGCACTGAGGACAGTGCCAGATTTTAAGAGTGGGGGGGCGCTTGTTGGTATTTGTAAATCCTGTGGGTGTTTTCCTGTTGTGTTCTTGGGCTTTCTTGTGTTGGGGCGAATGGTCCCCTTACCTTGTCTTCTTGCTTGTTTTTAAGTGCATCGCATGTTGATAGTGATTCAATGGCGATTCTGGATTGTGTTTGTGTTGTTTGTTGTCCTTGTCTGTCATGATTGATTTGTTCCCAACATGGTGTAATTAGCTTAAGGTTTTGGTGCAACACCCTGTTGAGCAACTCTTGACGTGATTTGTCCGGTAGATGCTAGGGGGAGTGTTTTCAGTGCAATTTCCTAATATCTTTCTCTGTGCTGAATTTTTTGGTTGGTTGTTGAGTTCTGATAGCTTTGGGTCTCTGCTCCTCTAATGGTTTCATTATGAGCATGGGAAACCACACGAGAATATTTTGGATCACCTCCAAAAGTTCAATCTTGTGAATTTTGGCCCATCTATTAAGAGCGAAAATAACTTGACCCCAAAAAAAAAAAAAAAAGAGAAGTGAAATGTGAAAAATGAATGAGATATGATTGTAAAGGAAATTGCATTAGGAAATTCACCCCTAGCGGAGAATCGGGTCTGATCGGATTGAGTTGTATCACCTTCTTGTTGCATTTTTAAACCTTAACTTTGAGCATCTGATTGGGGACATTGATATCTTGAAGGACTTGGATTGGGTTGTGTTTGCTTGGTGAGAAGAATCGCTTATGGATTTTCTGTCGATGTTGTGACTGTTGCTTGAGGACAAGCAAGGATTTAAGTGTGGGGGGGTTGTTTAGCCCTATTTTGTGATGATTTTGTGAGTTTTCCTGCTGTGCATTCGAGCTCGTTTCGTACCTTTTTGCTCTATATTTCACGTGCTTGATGATCTTTTTGGATGTACTATTGTCGCATGCAGGATTCGCGAATTGCCGAGCGTTTTGGTATTGTTTCGAGCATGTTTTGGAGTCAGGCTCACGGCCGCCGCCGCTAGGCGGCGGCCGCCGTGGAGACGGCGGCCGCGGCCCCACGGCGCAGGCCGTGCAACCTTGGGAGCAATCTGCGAAGACGGACCACGGCGCCGCCGTGTCACGGCGGACGCCGTCCACGGCGCCGCCGTCTCACGGCGGCCGCCGTCCAGACGCCGGCCGCGGCCCCACGGCGCGGGCCGTACATTTTTTGGAAGAAACCGCGAAGGGGCATCACGGCGGCGCCGTCCCACGGCGGCCGCCGTCCACGGCGCCGCCGTCTCACGGCGGCCGCCGCCCCTGTGCAGATCTGGCAGTTACGGAAATTGCTATAAAATCCGATTTTGAGGGTTTTATTTCACACTTCCGACTCCAGCAGCCTACACCTGCGATTTTATGCTTTTTCCCATAGTTTAGATAGATAGAAACATTCTAGATACTTGTGGATTCCGCTAGATCGTTGATTTCATTGGATCGATTGTAAGTTTTTCATTTTGATTAGTTAATCTTTACAAGCTTTCTCGTTATTGCATTGCTTAGATAATCGTTGTTCCATGTTCAATTGATGAATCGTTGTTCTTTAATCTCGCCTAGATAATCGTTGTTTTTGATTGATTGATTTATCTAATGCTTTCTAGATTGCTAGTTAAAACCCTAGGTTTCTTAGTTTCCTGCGTTCTTAATCTGCTTCTTTCTCATTCCGCCTAGATAGATTTATATGCTTTCTGTTGATTCGGCATTAGATAATTACAAGCTTATTTAATTACGCGTTAGTTAATCGGAGAGAGTGCCAGACCCAATTACCCGATTAGAGTGTTTAGATTTCTTTTAAGTTTCTTGTGAGCAATACGGTTAGAGCCCTGCTAAGTCTTCCTTGTGAGACGACTTGAGTCACCTTACCACCCTAGGACGACCTCGTATAAATTCGAGTCCATCCGTTAGGTGTTTTTGGATGAGTCATGTCCTAAGACGCCTAGTGAGGTTGAGGAGATGAGGAAGATACCCTATGCTTCCGCTGTAGGTAGCCTCATGTATGCGATGCTATGCACGAGACCTGATATTTGCTATGTCGTTGGCATGGTTGCGAGATATCAGTCGAACCCTAGACCAGGACACTGGACTGCGGTAAAGCATATTCTCAAGTACCTGAAACGGACTCGAGATTATAGGCTAGTTTACCAGTCAGACAGTCTATTTCCTTTGGGTTACACCGATTCGGATTTCCAGGCTGACCGGGATGAGAAGAGATCTACCTCTGGTTATGTGTTTACCTTGGGAGGTGGAGCCGTATCATGGTGGAGTGCAAAGCAGAAGTGCATTGCAGACTCCACCATGGAAGCCGAGTATGTAGCTGCTTCGGAAGCTGCTAAGGAGGCTGTATGGTTCCGGAACTACCTCTTGGATCTAGGAGTGGTCCCTAATTTGCCTAAGAGTATCATAATTTATTGTGATAACTCGGGTGCAGTGGCAAATTCTAAGGAACCCAGGAGCCACAAGGCGTCAAAACACATAGAGAGAAAGTACCACATCATACGAGAAATCGTAAACAGAGGAGATGTGCTAGTAGAAAAGATTGATACATTGGAGAACCTAGCTGATCCTTTCACGAAAAGCTTACCGCAAAAGACCTATGAGAAGCATGCTCGAGGGATGGGATTGCGGTTGATGCCACCCACTTAGAGAAAAACTTTCAGTATAAGTGGGAGAGATGAAGTGAAGTTTTGTAATAGCTAGTATTTAGACACATTGTATACTAAAAGTTTTGCTTTAGTATAAGTGGGAGATTGTTGGATTTGTATACTGAAAGCAAGAACTTTATGCTTGTATACAATGATTCCTGTTATTCACTATTCTTATCTCCTATCTGATTGTGTTCATGATTGCATATGTATGTTCTTTATCTCTGTATAAGTAGATTATATGGTGTGTTGTAGATCACAGAAGACCATATAATTGGAATAACCTTAAGTGATATAATATGATCACAGCCGAAATAACTCAAGGACAAGTTATTGGTTTAGGCTGCAGTATAGATGGAAGTAGTTTGTCTTGGCTACTTGTCTATACTGGTACGTCATTACGTATTGATAGGACCAACAGTTGAGATGTATTCTTCTATCTGACTTAAGTGAAGAATCAAGATCTCGGTGACTCATAAATCTTAATACTAATAAGTATTCAGATATATATGTTAATTCGTATATCACTTTGACTTACTATGGGCGAGAGTTAAATACTAACTCGAGTACTCTGTATCTTGGGTGATAGCGGTTAATATATGATATTTGATTATCTGTATTAGTACCCGTATCCGGTATAGGATAATGACATCCCCTTAAGGAGCTCAATAAGGTTTATTACGCTAAACCCTGCAGGTTGATTAAGTTCAGGCGTAATAATAAAGATTGAGTGGTACTGCTTAAGGAATTATTAAGAGATTAATTAATTTAAGCTGTCAGAGCTCTAATTAATTAATGGATGTCGGATATTTTAAATACGGAGATTTAATAAGTCTAAATACAAGCCCCGACTCATCACCGGCAATAAAGGGGTAAGTCAGTATCGGTTCTCTAGTGGAATGAACTGATATTTATAAATTAATTATGGTCTGGGCTGACCATAGATAAATTAATTTATTTGAGGCCCATCTTTATTCCTTGTATCTGGTCCCTGGGCTGGCCCAATGTCTCCTAGCCCAAGTAGGGCAGAAGTCGCCTATCACAAAGAAAGAAGCGCCCCGTACGTATTTTATTATTATAAAATACAGCTGTCAGCTCTCAGGAAAAAACACTGATCAAAATTAGGGTTTTGAGAGCAGAGGGGGCGCAGAAAAAACGTGATTGGCTTTTCTGTCTTGGGAGTTCTCATAGCTCGTTGTCCATCCAACGTTGGGAATTGAGCGGGATACAGTCGAGAAGATCAGAGCTGGAGTCTGAATCATTCGACACGATCATCAATCATCTGTGCATCCGATTCTCAAGTAAGTTTTCCTAACACCTGTGTGCAGCTGTTAAATTCATAGGAGCATGTTAGGAATTAATCGTTGTATGATGAATTAATAATAATCCAAGAAACGATCATCGGGCAATCGAGTATTAATTCAAATTAATATTCCTTCATAGTGATGATAAGATATATAAAGGGCTTACACGTGAAGACTCGTTCTCCCTAGCCTCTATATCTTCCTAAACCTCCACGAAGATGAATAATTAAAAACAAGACAACGACTCACCCTCTAAGTGTGAAAACTACACATTCACCACATAAACCCAACAAATAAACATACTCCAACAGGCTGGAGTAAGATCAAGAATAAAACAACTTCCCAACGCTTACAATAAAAAATAAGCGAACAAACTAGAACACACTTACATATAGTGCATGCACTGAATAAAAGCCACGAAAATACTCTCAATATGCAGTAAAGTAACAATGAAAAACAGCCAGTAGCTTGAGTCCTCTTCATCGTATATGATGAGTTCAATTATTACATGACCCGTTGATTAAGAAGCTCTGATGGTTCACCTGTAGTGTGCGATGAATCGAGAGAATAGCAAAAGTAATGGAAGCAAAAGAGAATGTTGTAGTATTGTTGATTGCGTGTATTTACAATGGTGAACATATCTCCTATTTATAGAGGTTTACAATGAGGGCAAATAGGTAAATTTCTAGCTGATAACGACTCCTAAGTTAGTTAGGCAGATTCTTTGATAAAAGGTGTCAGTGGTTCACACGCCTTCAGCCCACTTTCCAGCGCAGCCGTCAGCTCTGGACTTTTCTTCGTGGATATGTCAACCCTATTCAATGAAGCGAATTATCCCTGCCCTGTTCTCACACAGGTCTGTCCTTCTTTCCGTGTTTCTCCTTTGGTCGTGTCAGCCCTGACTCTCTATGTGGTAGAATTATTTCATAGTAGCTCCGGGGCTTCTGACTTACGTGCTTTTCACGACGGATATTATTCAGACTTTTTTTCACTCCGTCCTTGCCAGGGCTGGAACCATCGCTGCTACCAAGTTCGCCCTATACATATTTTACTCCTCATCAACTATTCCCTTCCCAGTCTAATTGAGTATTCTTTGGTTTATACTCAATTTGTCTTTTGATGTCTCCTCTGTGTCTTACAGCGCTTCCTTGTACCTTCTGCGGAGAATTAAATGCTCGCTAGTTTGGTGGACCCCGACTCGTCTAATCATCTCACCCCTTTTCAGAAAAAGGCGCCCCTTCGGTTTTAACCTTCATTTGAAAATGCCACGTGTCACTCTCTCATTGCACCGATGGAACCCTCTTCTCCGCACCGCCCTTTCGTATATATAATCCTCCGTCTTCTCCATTTTACCATTTTCGGCGTTCCTGTTCACCACCCAAATCTTCTGTTCGTTTTATGCTCCCGCCGTTCGTCCGAGGCCTCCTCGACATCTGCTAGACTCCATTTACTCTTTTCTCATTTTTGCGACCAGACTTAGGTATTATTTTCACTCTCATCTTCTCTGGTTGTGTAGTTGGAAGGGCCCTCATCGTCCCTTTGATTTGAAAAACTCTAGGGAGTGTATTGTAGAAACAATAAGGATGTCTTCATACTCTGTTCCTGCCTCTGTTATGGGAGTGAAAGCAATGACAAAATTGGAGAAGGCACTCCGAGGGCCTATCCCCGATAACAAATTGCTAGAAACCCCTTCAAAACTTCAGGAAAAAAGTATAGCCTTGTGGCAGCAACAGATAGCAGCAGGGCTGCGTCTCCCTCCTCCTCCCTTCCTTGTAGAGATATGTAATTATTTCCGCGTCCCTTTTTATCAGATAGCCCCTTCAACTCTGCGAAGGGCCTTTTTCTTTCATATTCTTGTCAGGTATCATGGCTGTCGAGATACAGCACATCTTTTTTGCCAGACCCAGATCCTGAAGAAAACCAATACCCACTATAGTTTTTCCACCAATAAAAAGTTTAAGACCACTTTCATGAGCAAATTGCCCTCTTCCGATAAAAGTTTTGTAAATAAATACTGTATCGTGTCGACGGTCAAGGAAACTTGGCGCGCGTTTGCCAGCGTTACCAACGTGATTTGGCATCCAGAACGACATACTTTGTCATACCTTCGTCTTTCTCCTCCCTCTAATGATGATCTAGAGATCTTCAATAGACTTAATTTTCTCCATTCTGTAAAGCCATTCGTTCCTAAGAATTTGGTAGAAAATAATTAAGCCCTGGCGGTTAACGGACTGTTCTCCCGTTTCCCCGAATTCAAGATAGGTAATAAAGTTATCTCTGTTTTCTTTTTTGCTTGGTGTGCATAATGATAGCATATGCTGGATAATAACCCTCATTTGTTGTTTTAGATATGGATTGGATGGCGGATTGCGACAACTAACTCAACTAGAAACACCTCTAGATTGACTTGCAATAGAACAAGGACATCCTAGCAGTGATAAGCTAACCCAATGTCGTCTCTCAAGGAAGATCTTTAAGGGCTTTTAATCGTGTCACACAAAAACTGTAAACTATGAATTGAAAGCTGTAAAATTATCTAAAGCTGGGAAAATAAACTTAACTAGAAACTTAAACTAAAGAATTATCTAGGCATGAAAAAGAATTAGTAACTAATGCTTGTAATTTAAACTTAAATAAAACTTAATCTCAAAATTATCTAGGCGTGAAACTATTAAACCCTAGGCAAGATTTAAACCAACTTAGAGTAAAGGAATTAACTAGGCAAATAGAATTTAAATAACTTTAATTAAAACTTCTAATCTAATCTAACTAGGCAGAAACCAAAGTGCATAATTTAAAGAAAGCATCATAAAAATGCATAAGTAAATTTGCAGAATTTAAAGAAAGCATAAGTAAAAGCAAATAAATTGTAACAACCCGCTCTTTTATCAGTATTTAATTCTAGTATTGCGTGTTTATTTATCTATCTGCCAGTAAATGAAACACCTTATGTTTTCAGCTATGTTTCTGAATTACGTATTTTGGAGACAGAGTCACTACACTAGCAGTATGCATTTCTATTTATCTTCGCGTGTTTAAGACCGCGACGAGAATCTTTGAGTCGATGAATAATTATTAGTACTCAGTTATAACCAACTTAGCAAAGTTGTGTTATTTATCAAGATGGAGTTTATTTCACATTGTTGCTTAAGTCGTGAATTACTCCCGACTTTGAAGTTAATTAAATCTACGGATTTAATTTAAGTATTAGAATGACGAACGAATTAAATCTATGGATTAAATTTAGCATTTATCGATTTTTTTTAACAGAAACGCGAAACCAGTATTTCTAATACTGAGAAACCAACACTGAAGGATTTTACTTAGATCTTTTTCTCTTAGATCACATCACCATCCACACCACCCTACCCTACACCTCTCTACGTCTGCCACCTACCAACGCCATGATTGAGGAAAAGAAGGAAAAAGGGGAGAAAATAAAAGGTGGATAAGGTGCTGCAGCAACAGCCATTGGCTGGGCAGCCGAAAGGCCTCCCACGCAAGCTGCAGCAACAACCATTGGCTGGGCAGCCGAAGGGCCTCCCACGCAAGCTGCAGCAGCAGCTCTCCTCCCATTGGCTGGGCAGCCGAAAGGTCTCCCATCACCTCACCTGCTGCACCCCATCCCACGCCACGCAACACTACAACCAATGCCCTCCTTTTAGCACTCAAGTGCACATCAGCCGAGCTCCAACTATAAATTCACTCTTCAATCCTGGAGCCACCCCTTTCTCCTTTCAACACTTAGAGTTTCAGCAGCAACAGCGAGGAGTTTCATCTCTCTCGACGCCTTGCACGAAGGGGAGTAGAGCGAGATTCTTGCTGCCGACTTGAACAAGGTAAAAACTTGGCTTATTTTTCCACCCTTCACCAAGTTTCTTTCCACCTGTTTCGACCTAAGAACAGCAGCCATTTCACTTTCAGTTTGCACCACGACGCTCGAAAAAGCGAGAGAGAAACCATCGTTCTTTACCAAACCAAAGCATGCGAGATATTAAGGTAACCTTCGACCTCTGTTGCTACTCCAATCGGCATGCATCACACTCGCAGAAATCATGTTTTATGGGCTGTAAACGAATGAACAAAAAACATGTTAAGTCACGTCTTTGTGGAACCTACAACCTGAAACCTTGATGAACGACGAGAACTTTAGCTTTAAACGGAGACGAACGTGAATAATCACAGCATGCTTACATAGGTAGAGATTAAGGTCTGTATACGAGTGAGAATCGAGGTGAGATAAGGACGGATAATTCTGGTTTTGGAAACTGGAGTCCCCGTCGCTCTTCCCAGAGCAGAGGAATGGCCAGAGGAATGGCCAGGGGAATGGCCAGAGGAATGGCCAGAGGAGACGAGGCGCCAGAGGAGTCAAGGCGCCAGAGGAGTCGAGGCGCCAGAGGAGACGAGGCGCCAGAGGAGTCGAGGCGCCAGAAGAGTCGAGGTGCCAGAGGAGACGAGGCTCCAGAGGAGTCAAGGCGCCAGAGGAATCACTTCGCCAGAGGAATCACCTCGCCAGAGGAATCGTTCCTCGCCAGAGGAATCACTTCGCCACAGAGCTGACTTAGAGGCCAGGGCTGACCTCCAGAGCAGAAAGCGAAGAAGCAGAGCAGACCGAGAGAGAGAGAGAGAGAGAAGAGAACATAGGGTGTTTAAATCTTTATTATTCCTTTCCCTTGCTCACGAAGGGAGACTATTATGTTTTACTGACAGTTTAGAACACCCTATGAGAACGAATCAATGTAGTTAATTACTTGACTTCATGGGACGGAACCTAGTTGGGTTAATTGGTTAATAAAAATGAATATGAGCCATGCATAATTACATTACGCATCCTCATTTATTTGAGAATTTCCTCGGACTAAGACCGTACGTTATTTCTTTTCCGAATCAAGGTTGAACGCAAGAGTTTAAGGCTTAGTCGTGAGTCTCCACTACCAGGTGGGCATTACTTTCATATATATCAAATGAGTTTAAATGTTACGTTCAAGCAAGTTATTTCATGACAAAATCTTTGAGTTAAAGTTATTTCAAGTATTGTCTTGCCATAAAATGTTTCAATTTCAGTATGATATCTATCTGATGTGGCTTTGCCAGTTATCATGTAATCAAATTCGGGTCTTGAGCAGTTGATAGCTATCCTGCCTTGACTAGTGTACACGAGGAACCGTGAGTCATCTAGCGGGTTGGCCGGTCCGGTGTCCGTTGAGAGGTGGCCACCTCTCCGGCACGCAGCTTCAGATATGATAGGTTATGAGAACTTAGACTGCAGTCGAACTTTAAGAATCACAAATGAATTTAGTAAGCTTGGGCCTATTTCACGAAAACTCCCTTGCTGTACTGTTTATAATGGCATGACAATTTACAGTTTTGAGGCATGTTTATATGTTTACTTAGGCATACGTGTCCACTGAGTATTTTTGTACTCAGCCCTGCATGTATTTCTAAATGTGCAGGTTGAGCAATGGTTGATGAAGATGAAGTGAGGAGCGGAGCATTTGTCATAAGTTGATTGAATAAACTCTTGGATACATGTCTTCATACATGTAATCAGATTATTATTTCTGCTGCGTATTCTTAAGAAATAAGCCTTTTGAATTAAGTCGGATTCATCCGAACTTACTAGTTATTTGAATCTTTGTGGCTAAACATAAGTTATATTATAAATGTCCCCTTCACTGTCAATGATTAAGTTCGATCCTTCATAATTATTCACTCCCTTCTAACCCCGCTTCTAATCTCCCTCCCTTAGTCACGGTTTCCCGGCTTAGTTATCCTAAATTAAGTCCGGTCGTGACATAAATAAACTTGATTAAAGAAATACTGTAAATCATCTCGAGAAGTAATCTGTCACGTAATTACAACTCTAAATGGAAACTATTCTAAAACATGAATTTAAAGAACTATAAACTAAACTAACTAGAACAGAAATCGAAACTAACACTAGAAAAGCAATAAAATTCCTAAGTCTCGGATGCCAACAGATCTCCAAGATGGCGTCTAAAACTAGGGCAAAGTATGATTGTTACAATGAAAAGTATGGCCCTATTTATAGACTTCGAATCCCTATGGATCACCATGGAAGTTTTCATGCAACGTAGAACTCTAAAGGCAATAAAATCGTGCAAGATAAGGCAACTCTCCAGCTGTGACGCGCGCTGCAAGTCATCTCCATTTTGGCCGAATTCGCAGCTCTCGCCAGAGAAACGGCTCGCGCCAGAGAAATGGCTATCGCCAGAGAAATGGTTATTTCTCTGCTCTGCCATATTTCTCTGCTCTGGCCTTGTGATTTCTCTGCTCTGGGCTTTATGATTTCTCTGGCTTTGATTTCTCTGCTCTGGGCTTTGATTCCTCTGGCTTTGATTTCTCTGGCGAGTGATTCCTCTGACTAGTGATTCCTCAGCTCTGATATGTTGATTTCTCTGGCTTCCCATTTCGCTGCTCTGGCATGCGGGGCTTCGCTTCTCTGACGTGCCAGAGTATGCACAAAAACGTAATTCTTAGCCCAAACTCTCCAAAATTTGCACTCTTCATCTCGAGAACCTAAATCTCCTGCAAAGCATAAAATACACCATAGAACGCATCAATTTCCAGAAGATTTAACTTAAAATATGCACATGCAAGCCCCTAAAATTAGAACAATTAGGCATAAATAAACCCCCCCACACTTAGCCTTTTGCTTGTCCTCAAGCAAAATCCGTATGAATCCTAGGAAGAGATTGATTTCAACCATGCTAATTTCCAATCCAAACATTCTCAAAGTCAATTCAAAATTTTACAATCAACACACATCTCTCGATCATGCAAGTAACTCAAAGTTTAAGAAGCAACAAAACAGTAATGTAAGCTATTCGATCAGACCCAATTCTCCGCTAGAAGTGAATTCCCTAATGTGATCGCCTTTATAATCAACATCACTATTTTTCACACTTTGTGTGCTTAAGTTTTTCGACAGTTGAGCCATAATTCGTGAAATAAAAACCATTTGGATGTAATCCAAAGTCTTTTCACGTGGTTTCCCATGCTCATAGTTAGACTAGAGGAGCAGAGACTCAGAGCTATCAAATTTCAGAACAGGCCAGATGTTTCAGAGCTGGCAATTTTGAAGTTGGCAATTCGTCCAACATTTTTCACAATTCACAGATAAGATACGATCGTAGGCAATCACAATGACAACACTCCTTCTAGCATCTACCGGACAAATCACGTTTTACTAACTTACAATCATGTTGCAACAAAACTCAAATTCTTTGCATAAACAAGAAACATATATCAAGAGTAAAACAAGAATAACCACCATTCATTCACAAACCCGAAACTCACATCGAAAATCATCTTCTCTTCCACAAATTCATAAAAATTAGCAAGATTCGAGACCAAAAACTAAGCATAGAAAGACTAATCTCGCCCAATTGAAAGCATAAGTACAATAAAACACCCCCCACACTTAAAGCATGCCATGTCCTCAGGGCACAAAAGAAATAAGAAGAGTTGAGAAAACGTCCCTGATTATCGGCATTGAAAAGCGGAAGCATCGTAGGAGGCGGTGAAAAGTGGGAATTTACGATCTGTGCAGAGTGGAGAGTGGCAGCGCTGGCAACTACAGAGTAGAATTCAGCTCTGACTCGGCACGGCAGAGTCAGAGTATACGAGCAGCGCTGGCCTCCTTCAGAGTAAAAATTCAGCTCTGTCCAGTGCAGAGCTGGCCTATTCAGTGCTGGCAGCAAAGTACGAGTAGAAATTGCAGCGCTGAAAACAAAGATGTTAATACCCAAAAATAAAAGTATACGCACAAGCAACCAAAACTTAGGAAAGACTCAAAACAAAAACGTAAAACAAAGAACAAGAAAAACAAAAACAAAAACTAAACCAACGATGGGTTGCCTCCCACCAAGCGCTAGTTTTAAAGTCGTCAGCCCGACGTAGAGGATCCCTTAACCAAAATCGCTATGAAACGTCAGCTGAATTAGTCCTCGTGAAAGCACAACATCCTGCAGTTCAGCTGCGGGTCCTCTTAATAAGCAAGCAGAGCTCATCGCATTCATCATTCTCTCGAACCAAGAGCTATGTCGAGATCTCTCCTCTTTCTTCTCTTCCAAAGGTGGTGTACTCTGCACTCTTCGCACGTTATCATCCTTGCACGACAGCACATCAGCCCGTTCTTCCTCAACGGTTGCATCCTCTTTCACGGTAGTTGGTACCTCATGAACGACATTAACGTCGAGTGAAAGCTTGGCCAAAAATTGATCTTCAATGGCCTTCTCATCCTGCAAATTATCAAGAAAATTTTGTATAATTTTGTCCTCTTCCGGGCTGGTGCACATCAGTTTCTCCTCAGCACAATTCTGGTACGTGCTGTTCTGAGCTGGGGCGCTGTTTAGAGCTGGGGCGTTGTTCAGAGCTGTTCGAAGAATTTCTGCTCTGTCTTCCAGCGGCAGAGCTGTGTTGGATTTGTATACTGAAAGCAAGAACTTTATACTTGTATACAATGATTCCTGTTATTCACTATTCTTATCTCCTATCTGATTGGTGTTCATGATTGCATATGTATGTTCTTTATCTCTGTATAAGTAGATTATATGGTGTGTTGTAGATCACAGAAGACCATATAATTGGAATAACCTTAAGAGATATAATATGATCACAGCCGAAATAACTCTAGGACAAGTTATTGGTTTAGGCTGCAGTATTGATGGAAGTAGTTTGTCTTGGCTACTTGTCTATACTGGTACGTCATTACGTATTGATAGGACCACAGTTTGAGATGTATTCTTCTATCTGACTTAAGTGAAGAATCAAGATCTCGGTGACTTATAAATCTTAATACTAATAAGTATTCAGATATATATGTTAACTCGTATATCACTTTGACTTACTATGGGTGAAAGTTATATAGTAACTCGAGTACTCTGTATCTTGGGTGATAGCGGTTAATATATGATATTTGATTATCTGTATTAGTACCCGTATCCGGTATAGGATAATGACATCCCCTTAAGGAGCTCAATAAGGTTTATTACGCTAAACCCTGCAGGTTGATTAAGTTCAGGCGTAATAATAAAGATTGAGTGGTACTGCTTGAGGAATTATTATGAGATTAATTAATTTAAGCTGTCAGAGCTCTAATTAATTAATGGATGTCGGATATTTTAAATACGGAGATTTAATAAGTCTAAATACAAGCCCCGACTCATCACCGGCAATAAAGGGGTAAGTCAGTATCGGTTCTCTAGTGGAATGAACTGATATTTATAAATTAATTATGGTCTGGGCTGACCATGGATAAATTAATTTATTTGAGGCCCATCTTTATTCCTTGTATCTGGTCCCTGGGCTGGCCCAATGTCTCCAAGCCCTAGAAGACAGTAAAATCGGCCCTCTCACTAAAAGTGGCGCCTCCTCCATCTTTGTGTATTATTAAATACAGCTGTCAGCTCTCAGGAAAACACACTGATAAAAATTAGGGTTTTGAGAGCAGAGGGAGGCGCAGGAACGTGATTGGCTTTCTGTCTTGGGAGTTCTCATAGCTCGTTGTCCATCCAACGTTGGGAATTGAGCGGGATACAGTCGAGAAGATCAGAGCTGGAGTCTGAATCATTCGACGCGATCATCAATCATCTGTGCATCCAATTCTCAAGTAAGTATTTCCTAACACCTATGTGCACCTATTAAATTCATAGGAGCATGTTAGGAATTAATCGTTGTATGATGAATTAATAATAATCCAAGAAACGATCATCGGGCAATCGAGTATTAATTCAATTTAATATTCCTTCAAGCTGGAATAGTCCGCGCTGGCGGAATAGGCATAGCTGAAGTAGTCAGCGCTGGCGGAATCGGCATAGATGGAGTAATCAGCGCTGGCGGAATAGGCATAGATGGAGTAATCAGCGCTGGCGGAATAGGCATAGATGGAGTAATCAGCGCTGGCGAAATAAAAAGAGATGGAGTAATTAGCGCTGGCGGAATAGGCAGAGCTGAAGTAGTCAGCGCTGGCGGAATCGGCATAGATGGAGTAATCAGCGCTGGCGGAATAGGCAGAGATGGAGTAATCAGCGCTGGCGGAATAGGCAGAGCTAGCGAATGACAGTTAGCTCTGAAAATTTCTACTTCTTCCTCCTGGTCAGCAATCTCCACAAGAGAACAGATATGCATTGAATAGTTAGAAATAATAGGCTTTTTATTAAAAACGGAGAATGTTACTGCTCTACCAGACCCGACCATGCTCAACGTTCCAGAACCCACATCAATGCGCGTCTGAGTAGTAGCCATAAAAGGCCGACCAAGTAGAACAAATTGCTCATTCTTTCCTATAATACCTTGCCCTGCCTCGAGCACCACAAAATCGGCTAGCACCGTGATTCCTCTCACCATGACTTCAATATCTTTTAAAAGACCACGAGTGCTACAGTTTGCTCCATTAGCTAGTTGAAGTCTTGTTTTCGTGCTTTTAAGCTCCTCTTCCTTCCTGCCCAATTTCTGAAAAATAGCATACGACATCAAATTGACTGCCGCACCCAAGTCTAACATGCCCGTGAATTCTCCAGCTCGACCCAAACCAATACCAATAATGAAACTCCCTGGATCTTCTTTCTTTGGTAATGGTTGGGTTGGATCAACACTTTATGGTGGCAGAGGCGGGCTAGGCTTCGGTGGTTGATATGGCGTACTTGATTTGTGAAGTTTCTGCTCTGGCGCTCTCCTCTGCTCTGTCATCCTTCTCCTCTGCTCTGGCTGCCATGCCAGAGCTGGTTGCCTTCTCTGCTCTGGCTGCCATGCCAGAGCTGGCTGCCTAGTCTGCTCTGGCATCCTCGCTAGAGCTAGCGCTTGATGAGTTTGGCTCTGCTGCTGCTGTAGCTGGTCCAGCGCGCCTGACAGTTGCCCTACGGTGGTCTCAAGGCGTTTAATAGTGGCAGCCTGAGACTCCGTGCTTTGCTTGCTAACCTCCATAAACGCTTGCAACGTATCCTCCAGAGATTGTTTTTGCATTGGAATTTGCTGTGCACTCTGGAATTGATTGCGCTGAAAATTCCCTTGGTGCTGACCTCTCCATCCACCATTTCTTTGATTATAATTTATGCTCTGCGCAGGGACAGGTGCAGCTTCCGTATGGCTCATCTTGAGCTGCTGTACTTCGCGCATGATTGAGGCCAATTGTTTCTGCATCTCAAACTGGTTCGTCACAGCGCTGGCCTCAACTCTCTTTCCACGGACCAACTTTTGTTAAGAGCTCTCCGCTAAGGTTTTGAAAATCTCTTTCAGCTCTGCTGCAGTCTTCCGAGCTATGTTACCTCTTGCAGTGCTGTCCACCATGAATTGGGCAGTTTGCACTAACCCATCGTAGAAGTATTGCATCAACATCACATTGGTAAATTGATGTTGCGGGCACTGGCGGAGGAGTTCTTGGAATCTATCCCATGCTTCATGTAGGGGCTCGTCCACTCCTTGGGTGAATTCCATGATTTGCATCCTGAGCTCCTGTGTCTTGTGGCTGGGATAGTACTTGAGCATGAACTTTTCACACGCTTCTCCCCACGTAGCGATAGAATTGGGCGGCAGAGTTAGCATCCATGTTCTCGCCCGATCTTTATGTGCATAGGGGAAGCATTTGTGCTTAAGTTGGTCCTCCGTGAGATTCAACAATGGAATGGTTTGAACTTGTGTGCAAAAATCACGGATGAATTGTAGGGCATCTTCACTCGGCATCCCATGGAACAAAGGTAAAATACTTGAATCATTCGGCTTTAGATTGTAATTTCTGACGGCGGTGGGAAGCACAATAGCCGAAGTGTTGGTGTCTCCGATGACGGGCCGGGTGAAATCTCCCATGTACTCCATGTTCTGCGCCATCTCTTCTTTGTTTGTGTTCTGCTCTGCTCGGTCAGAGGCAGAGCTGGCGTCAGAGTGCGCCTCAGAATCAGAGTCAGAGTATAACACGTCTGCTCTGGTATGTGTGCGAGTGTTATCCAGCGGGGAAGTTGATGAGCCCAGGTTTGTGCTCTGTTTTTGTGTTTGTTTTAAGTCTAGATCGAGTCTTTTTCCGTGTGTTTGTGTGGTTTGGTCGCCTGGGAGGGCATAGTTCAATGGCAGGAACCAACTTGCGGGGAAGAAGCAAAAGTGCCAGAGAAATGGAGTATCAGAGGATTCAAAGAGCCAGAGGAGTCACAAAAGCCAGAGCGGAGACGATTCCTCTGGAAGCCAGCGGGGAAGTCATTCCTCTGGAAGCCAGCGGGGAAGCGATTCCTCTGGATGCCAGAGCGGAGACGATTCCTCTAGAAGCCAGCGGGGAAGTCATTCCTCTGGACGCCAGAGCAGCCAAGTCAGCTGAGCAGAAGAATCCTCAGAACATTCCAGGGGTCGGAAGCGCTGCCACCTCTCGTGAAAGAGGTATGCGCCAGAAGCAAAGGGATTGTGGAAGCAGGATTTTCCCTTATGTCCATAAGTACCGCACGAGAGCTGGCAGGCGAGAGAAAGAAGGAAGGAAAGAGAAGACAGAGGTGCAACAGACGAGCGAGGAAGAAGTGCAAGTGGGGGTCCGAGAAAGGCGGAAGGTGGTAGCTATCCAAAAGAGACCGATAAGGCCAAATCACAGCCTTATCCTAAAGGAAATATATCTTCATGAAGATTAGGTCTGAAAAAGGATACGCATCTCCATGCTTGCATGGATCCGGCCACAAGTCATGGGCTGGGCCTTCAAACCCTAATGACTCCTATAAATACCCGAAGAGCTTCACAAGCCAAGGGGGCTGAAATTCCGTCCTGTTGTGCATTATTTTGAGAGTTAAAGCTAGCCCAGGCTGTGGGCAATTTCCTAGTACTTTGCATTTTATGTTTTGCACGGCACTTTCGGCCGTAGGTACTTTCATTTTCATTTAAGTCATTTCAATTCCAGTTATGTTTTCTTTTATATCTTTTGCTTGTGTCAATTCATGTTTAGTGATTCGAACCCAAGTCAGAATTGTTTTGTTATTTGATTTATCTACTTTGTTATTTCAGTTTAGATTGGATACCCGTTCTGTCCATAACCCCGTTTTGGTCAGAACACTGCAGAAAACAAGACCTTTTTAGTGACACCCTTTTACAGGAGAAATTACTGCTCAGTTCCCTGTGGATTCGACTCTGGACTTACCGCTAGGTAATCTAGTTGTGGGCACATGTCGCAGCCCGAAAAGATACGTCTATTTTTAAAGAATAAAAGATAAGAAAAACTAGGTGAACGTCATGCGGAAGCTCACGTCAAAGCATGCTAAGGAAAAACTTCATAAAATTAGCCTAAGGGTAAAATCGTCAACATTGTCATAACTTTTTAATTATTAGGAATTTCACGAACAAAAACAAAACGGGTATAGCTCATTTTTCATAAGGAAGCATAATATGCAGAGTATCGCAGCAAAAGGCGAACCGATTATATGTATGAAGACACATAACCGTGAGTGTATTGCTTGGTCTCAAAAGAAAACAAAGTATTTCAACATCAAGACTCTATTATCATAAAGGCAAAATAGAAATTTAAATTACATCGATAGAAACTCTCCCCCACTAGCACCAGACCAATATCGCTCCCTGCTTAGCCTGCACATTTAGAAATATATGCAGGGCGTGAGTACATAATACTCAGTGGGCAAAAGCCAAAAAACAAGAAAGGTGCTCTTAGAGCTATAAGTTTGAAGCTTGCCACATCTCAGCAATACACATAAATAAGTTAGTATTAAATGAATTTGTGCATGCAATTTTCATAATCATGACATCATAAGTAAACGACTGCAGTCAAAGATTTTAACATGCATGTACCACATCTACAACTCATCATCAGTTATTAAGGTACTGAGAAGTAGGCCTCCCTCTCAAGTACCGTGACCGGCCGACCCGAAGACGGCTCGCAGTCACCTCTGTGCACAAAATCCCGCTTGTGGCAGGACCGAATTCGTCTCATCAGTAGAGGGTAACACACAAGCTCAACATCAAAAATTGGCAAGTCAAACAGTTCTCAAATATCATTTAACTCAAATCATTTGTTAATCTCATAACATCATCAAATCATTTTAGAAAGTTCATATGATAAACATATACTCAAAATATTGCCCACCTGAAGTCCTTCGCTAATCCTGGAAAGAAATCAGGCAACTTACTTCTTCGTCTCGCTCGGGCCTTCATATGTCATCATCACATCGTCATCGTCATCGAAGGTTCATGTGATAAAACAAACCGTAGTCAGAAACTCAATTTCTAAATCCAATCTCATCTTAACTATAACTTCTCACTCAACGTCTATTTACCCGTTAAAACTCAATCCCTAGGTATACTCGGCTTCTAAGGATTCATACGTCCTATTTTCGACTTAACTCCCAACTCGGCTCAAACTCATAGCAATCAAGCACATAAACAAGTATAAACACTTAAGCATATTAAAAACACACATAGACAAGTCAAAAACAAACTTCACTCTGCACTGACTCAACTTTAAAACCTCACCAGACTCTGTACAGAACTCTCCTGGGGTCGTAACTTATACCAAAAGAAACCTATTTGAGTCTAGTTTCATTTAAAAAAAAGTAGGATCAAACAATCCAAGTATTGTAGGAGATATGACTGTTTTACTACAGTCTACCATATTCGGCAGTTTTTAGCAACCGAAACGTTTGATTTTTGAAAAATAGTAAACGTTGTCAAAAAGGTCTGAAATTTTGTAGGTACTTAGCTAAGACACTCAGGTCTCAACCATAAAAATTTGGGTTCCAGAATACTAAGGAAAGCTACTGGAAAAGGTGACTCTATTGGCTACTCACCGAACAATTCAGCAGAACGCGCGTAGCGGTTTTAGTCTTACATTTTATAACAATAGCAAACGAAGTACAAATGACTTGAACTTTTACCAGTATGCTCACGACTCTCAAATATACTTACCATAAAATTTTCAGGGTGTTTGGGTATCAAAAACACCTCGAACATAGTATGTCAGTGCGTCGTGAAAAACGACTCCGAATCATACACACAAGCAAACATGCTCAACTCAACATTTAAACCAAGCAAACTCATCAAAGCTCATTTTAAGCACTTATAGCACTTAAAAACATTCAAATACAACAAAATACTCATAATACTCAATCTCGACTCTTTTCTTTCATCATCAACTCAAATCTCATAGAAAACACTTCAACGAACGCATCAAACAAATTCTCTTTTCAATTTCATGCTCGAATTTACTCAAATACTCAAATATGATCTTTTACATCATATAACTCATTATTCACATATTCATTCTCTTTTTATCATGTAAACTATATTTTAATGAAAATCCATGTATCAACATAAAACTCTCAACAAAACATGGATAAAGTTCACATAATGATCATAGAGCAATTAGACCTCATTTTATCAAGCATCAAACTCACATCATACAAGAACTCAAAACTCATACAAACTAAACTAAGCCAAAATTTTATTTAGCCTACAATAGACTTAATCAAATATACAAAGACACTACTATCATGCTTAAAAACATAAATCTTAAGCAAAATCACTTAAATAACACATAGACCAAAAAGTCCTAATTTTTACTAAACTAAACTCTTTGAAAAATTATAAACACATATGAATCTTTAATCTATTCATATATCTTTCATTTTTAACCAATTAATCTTACATATAAACCATCAATTTACATATAAGGGCATATATACACATATCCCTAATTTTTGTAAACTAACTCACATCAAAATCATCAATTGACATCATATACTCAAATTACTCCACCAATCATCATCATATACATTTCAAAGACTCATTTACATCATCAATTCATCAATTAACTCTTTGACTCAAAAGTTCCCATTTTTGGGTAAACTAACTTCCATCAAAGTTTCACATCTCAAGGCACATATTTCACAACATACCTCAATCATCAATACTCATCACATAACTCTCATTTTCACCCCAAATCAAGAAAAGAAAAAGAAGAATTTTTGAAGGGGTGAAGACCCATTTTTTCGAAAATTAAGGAAATATGGAGGGGGTGATTTTCTTGCTTCATCTTTCAAGAATACACACATACAACATCCTTCAATCAAGAATTATAGAAAAACATGGCCACTTACCCAAATTCTTACCAAAATTCACACTTTCTCACTCTAACTTTGGAGCTCTTCTTCAAGGATTCTCTTGATTAAAAGTGGCTAGAATGTGTTTATGGAAGATATTAGAGTGGTTTAAGGTGTTTGGTAATATTTTTGGAAGCTTCGAAGGTTTTCATCAATGGAGGAAAATGGTGGAAATGAGAGATGAAGGAGATGAGTGTGTGTTGGGCGAAAATGTGTGTGAGGGAGAGAGGTGATGTTGTCGAAAATTTCAAGTGAGGGAGAGAGAAACTAGCTTTGCAAGATTTGAATTGATATTGTGTATCTTTAAAGAGATTTGAGGTCTTAGGGAATATTTGGCAATTAGTGGATGATCTCTCTCACTCTGATCTCTCTCTCACTCTAATCTCTACACTTCTCTCTCTCTAATCTTTACACTCTCAATCCTTACTCTCTCAATAATACACTCTCAATCTCTACACTTAGCAATTTGAGGCATATAACATATGGTAGAGAAATTAAAATAAAGTGTGAAAAGGGTGATTAAATAAAAATCACAATAACTATGGAAATGTCACTCATTAATAAAATACCATAGTATAATTATTCATGTGACCAAAATAATAATTATAGCACTAATATTAGTGCACCCACTCAATTATAATATTCCTCTTCGTAGGAAAAATAATTTAAAAAAAATATTATGCTTGGAAAAATTTTCATAAACCGGCATCATTTGATTTCTCGATAAATATAAACCACACTTGCTTTGGAAACTTAATCAAAATTCCAAATGCTAACGTCTCACATAAAAATCATAATAACTTGGTCACAGTGACACACATCACGAAAATCACATAATCAATCAGTCACGTAGATTCACATAACGTCACATCAAAGCAGTCGGCAATGACAAACAAACTAGACGTCTCTCGGACCAACTCTTTTTCATCAAGGTTCTCACTCTTTCTTCCTCGACTCTATGTCAACTCATTATTCCTATTTTCTTAATAGGTCAGTCAATCTCTGATAACTCGGTATCTGGTAAATCTATTCCCAGTAGTCGGAAATAAAATAAAATCTCAACTCAATTCAATCAGCATCTCTATCTCAGCTCATTTCTCGAATCTCATCGCTCTAACTCTATCATCAGTTCAGTCACTCGTATCTCTATTTAAAAGACAAATTGTCTTATCTGGTCATAAAAACAAAAGTAGTCTCGCATCTCGACATCTCAGTTATCTCAATAGTGTTAAGACACTATCTCACAACATAGGGAAAAGTACGGGGTGTTACATCCTACCCCCCTAAAAAAAATTCGTCCCGAAATTTGAGTTATTCACCTTCGGGAAAAAGCTCTGGATACTTCTCTTTCATCTCTTCTTCAAGTTCCCATGTTGATTCTTCTTGATCGTGATGTCTCCATTGGATTTTCATCAAAGGAATCGACTTGTTCCTCAATTGTTGGATTTTCCGGTCCAGAATAGCATCAGGTCTCTCTTCATAGTTCAAATCTGGTTCCAGGGACACTTCTTCTTGATGAATGACGTGTTTTGGATCAAACACGTACTTTCTCAATTGAGAAACATGGAAAACGTCATGGACGTTCGCGAAGCTCGGAGGCAACGCTAGTTTATAGGCTACAGGGCCTATCTTCTCTAATACTCCCTCCGTCCACCAATTCAAGGCCTAGGGCAAGTGTAATTTACACTTGCCTTAGGCCTTGAATTGGTGGACGGAGGGAGTATATCATAAGGTCCTATATACCTCGGTTTAAGTTTTCCTTTCACTCCAAAACGGTGAACTCCTCTAGATGGGGAAACTTTTAGAAAAACCTTGTCTCCCACTTCAAAATGAATCTCCGTCCTTCTGGTGTCTGCATAAGATTTTCTGACGATCTTGTGCCTCTTTTATTCTCTGTCGAATCTGTCTTACAATAGTGATCATCTCTTCTATCGCGTCAGGTCCAAGTACCTTTCTCTCTCCAACTTCATCCCAATAAAGCGGAGATCTACACTTCCTTCCATACAAGGCTTCGTATGGAGCCATGTTGATAGTTGACTGAAAACTATTATTGTAAGCAAACTCAATCAGGGGTAAAACTTGCTCCCATTGATTTCCTCTATCAAGCACTACAGTTCGGATCATGTCCTCCAAAACTTGAATAGTCCTCTCGGACTGTCCATCTGTTTGCGGATGAAACGCTGTACTAAAATTCAATTTAGTACCCAACTCTTTCTGCATGCTCATCCAAAATCGTGAAGTAAACTTCGAGTCTCGATCTGATGTGATCGTCATCGGTACTCCATGCAATCGCACTATCTCTCGGATATAAATCTGAGCTAACTTGTCAGATCCATAAGTAATCTGAATCGGTATAAAATGTGCACTCTTCGTCAATCGATCGATGATTACCCAAATAGCGGTATTTCCTCTTTTTGACTTTGGCAATCCTGTCACAAAATCCATGGCTATATCACTCCATTTCCACTCTGGAATTTCCAATGGTTGTAACTTGCCATAGGGTCGTTGATGTAACGCTTTCACTTGCTGACAGGCTAGACATCTTTCAACGAAAAATGCAATCTCACGCTTCATTCCTTCCCACCAAAACTTTGTTTTCAAGTCTTGATACAACTTCGTACTTCCTGGGTGTGCGGTATAAGGGGTGTCATGAGCTTCACTCATGATTTCATTCTTCAGTTCTTCTTTATCAGGCACACATAGTCTTCCCTCAAACAAAAATGGCATTATCTGCCGTCTCTTGATAATTCTCCACTTTTTCGGTTCGAATCTTCATTCGCAACCTTTCCATCTTCTCATCCTCTCTCTGAGTTGTGACTACTCTCGATCGTAAGTCAGGTGTAATGCTCAATGCAGAAATTACTATTTCTGTCGTTTGTGGTGGTATTACTACCTCCAAATTCATCCTCTTGAATTCCTTGATCAGGTTCTCTTCTCGAGTAAGGAGAAATCATAACTCTCCCTGATTCTTTCTGCTCAACGCGTCAGCTACTACGTTAGCTTTTCCGGGATGATAATTTATCCCGCAATCGTAGTCCTTCACCAACTCTAGCCATCTTCGTTGTCGCATGTTCAGATCCTTTTGCTCAAAGAAATATTTGAGACTTTTATGATCAGTGTATATCTCACACCGTGCTCCATAGAGATGGTGTCTCCAGATCTTCAAAGCATGCACTACGGCTGCTAATTCTAAATCATGCGTCGGATAATTCACTTCATGCGGTCTCAGTTGTCGTGAAGCATACGCTATAACTTTTCCCTCTTGCATCAGTACACAACCTAGACCATGCTTCGATGCATCAGTGTATACTGCATACTCTTTGTCTGCTTTCGGAACAGCTAAAACTGGGGCAATAGTTAGCCTCTTCTTCAGCTCTTGAAAACTTCGCTCACATTCGTCCGTCCAAACGAACTTGACTTCTTTCTTCAGCAGGTGTGTCAATGGCTTAGCGATTTTCGAAAAGCCCTCAATAAAACGTCGATAGTATCCTGCTAATCCCAGAAAACTGTGAATCTCGTGCGGTGTGGTTGGCGATCTCCACTCCTGTACCGCTTGAACTTTCGCTGGGTCTATCTCAATTCCTGTCGCGGAAACGATATGGCCAAGAAAATTGATTTCTTTAAGCCAAAACTCGCATTTGCTAAACTTCGCATACAGCTTTTCCGCTCGTAATCTTTCCAACACGATCCTCAAATGTTCTTCGTGTTCTCATTTACTCTTCGAGTAATTCAGGATATCGTCTATGAAGACTAACACGAACTTATCTAAGTATTCGTGAAAAATGCGATTCATGAGATCCATGAATACTGCCGGAGCATTCGTCAAACCGAAAGGCATTACTATAAACTCATAGTGTCCGTATCTCGTACGAAATGCCGTCTTCGGAACATCTTCCGATCGTATCTTTAGCTGATGGTATCCCGTTCTTAAGTCAATCTTTGAAAAAGTGGTCGCTCCTTGTAGTTGATCGAATAGATCATCGATTCGAGGTAACAGATACTTATTCTTCAACGTCACTTTGTTTAGCTCTCGATAATCGATACACAGCCTCAAGCTTCCATCATTCTTTTTAACGAAAAGAACTGGTGCTCCCCACGGGGAAACACTGGGTCGAATGAAGCCCATATCTAAAAGTTCTTGAAGTTGCAGCTTCAACTCTTGTAACTCAGCAGGGGCCATTCTGTATGGTGCTTTCGAAGTTGGTGCTGCGCCGGGCTCTAAATCGATTGTAAACTCGAGTTGTCGATCTGGGGGTAATCCCGGTAAAGTCTCAGGAAAAACGTCTTTATACTCTCGCACGACTGGCACGTCATCAATATTTGCCTTGGATTCGTCTCTCTGGTTCAGATATACAACGTACGCGGTTGTATCCTTCCTTCGCAAGAGCTTTCTTGCTTGCAGTGCCGAGATGATCGGTGTCTTCTTCCATTTTCCCTCAATGTCAATGAAGGAAGTAGGTTCTTGGCCAGGTGGCTGAAAAGATATCCGTCTCTCTTTGCATTGTATCTTCGCATGATTCTCCTCTAACCAATCCATTCCCAAAATTATATCCAGGTGCCACATAGGCATCAATCTCAGGTTTCTAGCCTCGAGCTTAATCGATTCTAACTTAAATTCTAAGTTAGGGCACACGTGCGAAACCGTAGTAGTTCTGCCTATGGGTGTGGTTACTCTTAGAGATCGTGGAGCAGGCTCTACTTTCAATTCTAAGGTATCGACACAAGTATGTGAGATAAAAGAATGCGAAGCTCCAGTATCAAACAAAACTACGATAGGCACTCCTTTCAACTCGCCTATACCTGTCAAATTTCTTTGATTCTTCTCTGGTGCTTTCGGCTCCAGTGCAAACATCCTCTGGTGATGCTGTTGATTTGCCTGCGGGGCTGGTGGTTGCCTTTTTGACTGACGTGGTCGATAGGCTGGCTGTTGTTGCTGTGGCGGAGGTAGCGGTAAAATTCCTTCCATTACTTTGAGTTGCGGCCGGAACTGGTTCGGTCGTCCTCCGCTCCCACTTTGCTGACGATTCGGACACTGGTTCGAGTAGTGCCCGACCTTTCCGCAGGTGTAACAGGTATTCTGTCCCATTTTACACTCTCCCAAATGGAGTTTATTGCACTTCGGGCAAGGCGGTAATCCTCGCGGTCCTTGAAAAACTGCTGGGGCAGCTGGGCCAACATAAGGTCGTTTATCTCTGTTCTGAAACTGCGGTGGCGCATTCTGACTCTGCCACGGCTTTTTGGGACCTTGACTTCGGTCATCCCATTTTCTCTTGCCCTTTTGGCCTTGTCCAGCAAAAGGATGATTTCCCGATTGAACATTCGGGTTTGATTGTGGAATCGAGCCTTGACTCGGTCTCTCTGGCTGCATTGCTAGTTCCATGTCTAGCACTCGGTTTAAAGCCTCAGCGTAGGTTAGCGCACTCTGACTCGCTAAAACGACTCGTATCTCTTGCTTTAATCCGGAGCAAAACAGTTCTGACATCTTTTCATCTGTATCTACTCGATATGGAGCATATCGAGCTAAATCGCAAAACTGTCGGTCATACTCAGCTACCGTCTTACTCCCTTGCTTCAAATTTACAAACTCCATCTCTTTCTTCTTTCGATAGCTTCGGGGTATGTATTTCTCGCAAAGAGCTTCTTTGAACTGCTCCCAGGTAAGAGCTACTATCTGCTCCTCGTTCATCGTCTTCTGTTTCGCTTCCCACCAAAAATCTGCGGATCCCTTAAGTTGATATGACATACACATGAGTCGCTCAGCATCATTACATCGAAGAAATCTGAAAATTCTCTCCATACTTCGAATCCACTCCTCGGTTTCAGCGGGATCTCCTGATCCATTGAATGTTGGTGGATTTTGTCGCAGAAAAAGTTCCTCTACCCTCCTCTCTTGATGTGGGGGAGGTGGTGGTGTGGGATCTCTCTGCTCATCTTCTTCCTCTTCTTCTCGATCTATGTTCCTTCTGTTCCCCCTTCTTCTCGGAGGCATACTAAACAGGAAAAAGAAACGTATAACTATCGGCCTCAAAACTAGCCGTTCGTCATAAAAAAAACAATTTCTCTTTTTCTCATTTCGCTTCTATATCTCGTTTTTGATCTCAAAATTCTCAAAATTCTTGTCTACTCTATTTCTCGTCTATCTTTGTTCATAATTCTCGTCAATCTCTATTTCTCATTTATCACTATACATCAACATCATCATCATTCTCAAAGCTCTGATAAAGATAGTGAAACTCACTAATCATCAACATCTCTATATATATATATAAGAAAAATTGCCTCTCTCTCGAGGTCTTTTACAAAAGTAGGATCCTATGTACAACGGTCCTAACACTAAAATGATGCTCTAACTATACAAGCATCATAGGTACTAAGCACCTAAAGATATATACTATCTACACATACACACTATACTATGCCTCTCTACCTATATATATATACATATACGTATATATCAACTATGCATCTATACATATGTATGCGTCTACTAAATACACGTGATCACCAGTCGTCACCTCCTGTAACCCTGCTCGTCGCCTCGTCATCATCCATATCTTCACTCGGCTCCGTCTCCTCGTTCTGCTCTGCCACCTGACTCCCGTACTCGTCAATCAGTCGATAGACGCTGTCATCACTCGGCTCATCCTCAACGTCAGTGTCCATCATCGGTCCAAAAACCGGCACCTCGGGAACAGGTACCCATGTCTCGGCTCCGTCGGCTGTAGTGTGACGCTGCAATGGCTGAGTCCGTCCGTAGCCGACCGTCATCTCTGGAGTCTCCTCATCCGGGTCCTCCTCATCACTGTCAAGGTGTATGGGCCGAGAACTTCCCTCCTGGGCGTCTCGGGACGGTGGGTATAAAATCGGGTGCATATACGTCTGAAAAGCCAAAGTGCCAGGCTCAGGCAGCGGGGCAACCCTCGGATAAGGATCGAAGGGAACATACTGTATCTCAGGCTCAGTAGAAACAATCGGCTGCGCCGACTCAACAGGTGGCAATGGCGAAGGTGCCGTCGCCGGTGTCCAATCCCAAGGCGGTAACTCGGTGCTGGGAAAAGGAATGAGTGATAGAAACGAAAACGGGTCATTCTCTACCACTGGAGAGTATGTCTCAAAGATAGTCGGCTCTGAAACAATAGGCTCAGATAAAACTGGTATCGAATCAACTGGGGGTGGAGGTGCAATCAGAAACGGCTCCTCGGGAAGTGGGGGCACAACAACTAGCTCCCCTCCCTGGGCTGGTCCCTCTAACTGTCCATACGGCGGTGGAGGTGGCTCGTCAAAAGTAAAATAACGGTGGCTCAACGTCGCGATGAAACCACGGAAATCGGCGCTCACTAACCGCCCGAACTCAGTCCTCCTGATGTACTGCGGCACCAGCGAAGCCGCCCAGTCTTGCCATCCGAGTGGCAACTGTGGAATCAGGTGAGTGATAGCCTCAGCCTCGTCTATCCCATGGGCACTAGCCTCTAACCAACGTCGATGGTAAAGCGCTAGAAACTCCCCAAGAGTATCGCCCTCTCGTAGTCCAGAAGTCCTGAACCATCAGCGCATCGCCTCGCTATATCGTCTCTGTATCGCTGCCTCCTCTCGACTCTGCATCCTGTAAAATATCATGTCCATTAGAAAAATGGATACGAAACTTACTTGGTACATCTCAATCAACAACATACTCGTCCTCGTTTGGTACAGTGGGGCATCGGCTATACTAGCCTCTACATTTCTCCTCATATTCCACATCAACTGCCTCATATCAGAATCCATCATCTCAAACAATTCCGTCATCAAAACAATTCATAACTTATTAGTAAAACAAACTCAACTTTCAACAGGAAAGCAACAAGAAACAACATCAACCTCTTACCTCATTAAGCCGGAGGAGATGGGGTGCTGGGGTTTCGTTTCAAACTGACTCTCTCTCAAACTAGTTCAAGAATTCAAATTAGACTAGTACTCATCTTAAAAGAGTAGAAGCCTTCAAAGGTTCAACTCAGTCAAGCAATAGACTCAGAGCAGATGACCTGCTCTGATACCACCCTGTCGCAGCCCGAAAACCCGACACTAGTAATAGCGGGGTACGAGTATCGATACGATTATTTTTAAAGAATAAAAGATAAGAAAAACTAGGTGAACGTCATGCGGAAGCTCACGTCAAAGCATGCTAAGGAAAAACTTCATAAAATTAGCCCAAGGGTAAAATCGTCAACATTGTCATAACTTTTTAATTATTAGGAATTTCACGAACAAAAACAAAACGGGTATAGCTCATTTTTCATAAGGAAGCATAATATGCAGAGTATCGCAGCAAAAGGCGAACCGATTATATGTATGAAGACACATAACCGTGAGTGTATTGCTTGGTCTCAAAAGAAAACTAAGTATTTCAACATCAAGACTCTATTATCATAAAGGCAAAATAGAAATTTAAATTACATCGATAGAAACTCTCCCCCACTAGCACCAGACCAATCTCGCTCCCTGCTTAGCCTGCACATTTAGAAATATATGCAGGGCGTGAGTACATAATACTCAGTGGGCAAAAGTCGAAAAACAAGAAAGGTGCTCTTAGAGCTATAAGTTTGAAGCTTGCCACATCTCAGCAATACACATAAATAAGTTAGTATTAAATGAATCTGTGCATGCAGTTTTCATAATCATGACATCATAAGTAAAGAACTGCAGTCAAAGATTTTAACATGCATGTACCACATCTACAACTCATCATCAGTTATTAAGGTACTGAGAAGTAGGCCTCCCTCTCAAGTACCGTGACCGGCCGACCCGAAGACGGCTCGCAGTCACCTCTGTGCACAAAATCCCGCTTGTGGCAGGACCGAATTCGTCTCATCAGTAGAGGGTAACACACAAGCTCAACATCAAAAATTGGCAAGTCAAACAGTTCTCAAATATCATTTAGCTCAAATCATTTGTTAATCTCATAACATCATCAAATCATTTTAGAAAGTTCATATGATAAACATATACTCAAAATATTGCCCACCTGAAGTCCTTCGCTAATCCTGGAAAGAAATCAGGCAACTTACTTCTTCGTCTCGCTCGGGCCTTCATATGTCATCATCACATCGTCATCGTCATCGAAGGTTCATGTGATAAAACAAACCTTAGTCAGAAACTCAATTTCTAAATCCAATCTCATCTTAACTATAACTTCTCACTCAACGTCTATTTACCCGTTAAAACTCAATCCCTAGGTATACTCGGCTTCTAAGGATTCATACGTCCTATTTTCGACTTAACTCCCAACTCGGCTCAAACTCATAGCAATCAAGCACATAAACAAGTATAAACACTTAAGCATATTAAAAACACACATAGACAAGTCAAAAACAAACTTCACTCTGGACTGACTCAACTTTAAAACCTCACCAGACTATGTACAGAACTCTCCTGGGGTCTTAACTTATACCAAAAGAAACCTCTTTGAGTCTAGTTTCATTTAAAAAAAAGTAGGATCAAAAACTCCAAGTAGTTTAGGAGATATGACTGTTTTACTACAGTCTACCATATTCGGCAGTTTTTAGCAACCGAAAAGTTTGATTTTTGAAAAATAGTAAACGTTGTCAAAAAGGTCTGAAATTTGGTAGGTACTTATCTAAGACACTCAGGTCTCAACCATTAAAATTTTGGTTCCCGAATGCTAAGGAAAGCTACTGGAAAAGGTGACTCTATTGGCTACTCACCGAACAATTCGACAGAACGTAGCGGTTTTAGTCTTACATTTTATAAAAATAGCAAACGAAGTCCAAATGACTTGAAATTTTACCGTTATGCTCAAGACTCTCAAATATACTTACCATAAAATTGTCATGGTGTTTGGGTATCAAAAACCCTCGAAAACAGTATGTCAGTGCGTCGTGAAAAACGACTCCGAATCATACACACAAGCAAACATGCTCAACTCAATATTTAAACCAAGCAAACTCATCAAAGCTCATTTTAAGCACTTATAGCACTTAAAAACATTCAAATACAACAAAATACTCATAATACTCAATCTCGACTCTTTTCTTTCATCATCAACTCAAATCTCATAGAAAACACTTCAACGAACGCATCAAACAAATTCTCTTTTCAATTTCATGCTCGAATTTACTCAAATACTCAAATATGATCTTTTACATCATATAACTCATTATTCACATATTCATTCTCTTTTTATCATGTAAACTATATTTTAATGAAAATCCATGTATCAACATAAAACTCTCAACAAAACATGGATAAAGTTCACATAATGATCATAGAGCAATTAGACCTCATTTTATCAAGCATCAAACTCACATCATACAAGAACTCAAAACTCATACAAACTAAACTAAGCCAAAATTTTATTTAGCCTACAATAGACTTAATCAAATATACAAAGACACTACTATCATGCTTAAAAACATAAATCTTAAGCAAAATCACTTAAATAACACATAGACCAAAAAGTCCTAATTTTTACTAAACTAAACTCTTTGAAAAATTATAAACACATATGAATCTTTAATCTATTCATATATCTTTCATTTTTAACCAATTAATCTTACATATAAACCATCAATTTACATATAAGGGCATATATACACATATCCCTAATTTTTGTAAACTAACTCACATCAAAATCATCAATTGACATCATATACTCAAATTACTCCATCAATCATCATCATATACATTTCAAAGACTCATTTACATCATCAATTCATCAATTAACTCTTTGACTCAAAAGTTCCCATTTTTGGGTAAACTAACTTCCATCAAAGTTTCACATCTCAAGGCACATATTTCACAACATACCTCAATCATCAATACTCATCACATAACTCTCATTTTTCACCCCAAATCAAGAAAAGAAAAAGAAGAATTTTTGAAGGGGTGAAGACCCATTTTTTCGAAAATTAAGGAAATAGGGAGGGGGTGATTTTCTTGCTTCATCTTTCAAGAATACACACATACAACATCCTTCAATCAAGAATTATAGAAAAACATGGCCACTTACCCAAATTCTTACCAAAATTCACACTTTCTCACTCTAACTTTGGAGCTCTTCTTCAAGGATTCTCTTGATTAAAAGTGGCTAGAATGTGTTTATGGAAGATATTAGAGTGGTTTAAGGTGCTTGGTAATATTTTTGGAAGCTTCGAAGGTTTTCATCAATGGAGGAAAATGGTGGAAATGAGAGATGAAGGAGATGAGTGTGTGTTGGGCGAAAATGTGTGTGAGGGAGAGAGGTGATGTTGTCGAAAATTTCAAGTGAGGGAGAGAGAAATTAGCTTTGCAAGATTTGAATTGATATTGTGTATCTTTAAAGAGATTTGAGATCTTAGGGAATATTTGGCAATTAATGGATGATCTCTCTCACTCTAATCTCTCTCTCACTCTAATCTCTACACTTCTCTCTCTCTAATCTTTACACTCTCAATCCGTACTCTCTCAATAATACACTCTCAATCTCTACTCTCTCAATCTCTACACTTAGTAATTTGAGGCATATAACATAATTAAATAAAAATCACAATAACTATGGAAATGTCACTCATTAATAAAATACCATAGTATAATTATTCATGTGACCAAAATAATAATTATAGCACTAATATTAGTGCACCCACTCAATTATAATATTCCTCTTCGTAGGAAAAATAATTTAAAAAAAATATTATGCTTGGAAAAATTTTCATAAACCGGCATCATTCGATTTCTCGATAAATATAAACCACACTTGCTTTGGAAACTTAATCAAAATTCCAAATGCTAACGTCTCACATAAAAATCATAATAACTTGGTCACAGTGACACACATCACGAAAATCACATAATCAATCAGTCACGTAGATTCACATAACGTCACAACAAAGCAGTCGGCAATGACAAACAAACTAGACGTCTCTCGGACCAACTCTTTTTCATCAAGGTTCTCACTCTTTCTTCCTCGACTTTATGTCAACTCATTATTCCAATTTTCTTAATAGGTCAGTCAATCTCTGATAACTCGATATCTGGCAAATCTATTCCCAGTAGTCGGAAATAAAATAAAATCTCAACTCAATTCAATCAGCATCTCTATCTCAGCTCATTTCTCGAATCTCATCACTCTAACTCTATCATCAGTTCAGTCACTCGTATATCTATTTAAAAGACAAATTGTCTTATCTGGTCATAAAAAAAAAGTAGTCTCGCATCTCGACATCTCAGTTCTCTCAATAGTGTTAAGACACTATCTCACAGCATAGGGAAAAGTACGGGGTGTTACAGCACAGGATTATTTTATTTGCACAAAGCTCAAACGACAGCTTCGTCAAATTGGCGCCGTTGCCGGGGAATTGAGAGCGCTAGTAATTTCTTTTATTATTTTTGTGTGTGTTTTGCCTTCACGTTTGTGTATGCGTCGTACCAGGAGTGCAGGTAACGAAGATCTTTTGTTCCACGAGGATATCGAAAGAATTGCTCGAGAGAACAACGCTGCTAGACGCAGGGCAGAACAAGAAGCACAGACCAGAGAGAGACAATTAGAAGCAGAGAGACAGAGAGCAGCGGAGAGGGAGATGGCAGAAAATCCAGAAGGGCAGAATGATAACGCCAACAAAACTCTTCGAGACATGATGTTTCCAAGCAACCTGAACCTCCGGCCCTCAGCCATAGTACTGCCGGAGATCACTGGAAATTGGGAGCTGAAGCATACTCTTATCCAGATCCTACCCAAATACAGTGATATGCCCGGAGAGGACCCTCGAAGGCATTTACAAGATTTTGAGATGGCATGTGGAAAGGTGCGCACCGCTAGCCAAGCACTTGGCGAATACATCCGACTCCTCACTTTTCCGTTCTCTCTGTTAGAAGGAGCGAGGGAGTGGTTGTACGATTTACCCGAAGGAAGTATCCGAACATGGCAGGAGCTACAAAGCAAGTTTTTGGAGCGATACTTTCCAGCTGCCCGGATCCAGAATCTGAGAACTCGAATAAGCAATATAAAGATGGGATCAGTAGAAGTTCTATATGAGTACTGGGGAAGGTTCAAGCAGATGTTGGCCAAATGCCCACAACACCAAATACCGGATCATGATCTTATTAGGTATTTCGTGGGAGGACTCCGGAGGCAAGATAGGCAATGGTTACACGCTGCATGTGGAGGATCGATCTTAAACAAATCCGCAGTGGAGGCTTTCAAGCTAATAGCCGACATGGCAGAGGAGTCGAGAGATGAGGAATGAACTATAGTCAGGAACCCTCTGACGCTAGCCACCTCTGCCCAAGACGAAAAGTTGGATAAGCTGTGCAACATGTTCGAGAAGTTTATGACGAACCAAGGAGCATCCAATCAGGGAATTCCTAACATTCGGAAGCCTGTGAGGGCATGCCAACTCTGCATGGAAACTTCACATGCAACCGATGAATGTCCACAACTTTTCGAAGATGAAGAACTTAATGCCATTGGGCAACAGCCAGGAGGAAACAATGGAGGGCAGAACCAAAAACCTTTTGAGCCCTACAGACAGCAGTATAACAATCAAGGATGGAGGCAGCATGAGAACCTTAGGTACGGCAACAACCACTATTTGGGGCCAAACCAAGGGCAAACGAGTAACCCACCACAATACTCGCAACAACCTCAACAAGCAAGAGGGTCTTCCTTATCAGAGCTAGTGCATCAAATGGCTCAGCAACAAGTGAAGTTCCAGAATGAGACCGAAAAATTCATAATGGAGACAAGAGGAGGAATGCAGAACGTGAACTCCCAACTATCACATCTTGCCCAAGCAGTTGCCAGACTTGAAAGCAAACAAGGGAAACTCCGTCCCAAGTGGAAGTGAAGAAGGTGAATGCCATGACACTCAGAGGAGGAAAGGAACTACCCGAAGTGGTGACAGAGAAAAAACAAGAAAAATCAGAGATTAACGAGCAAGTCGGAATGGGATAAGTAGATGAGGAAGAATTTGCCAGAGAGAAAGAGGCAAAGCTGAAGGCGATTGGGAAGGGAAAAGAAAAATCAAGCCAGACCGAACCCATACTTCCTTTTCCAGGCAGAGCAGCCAAGGAACAAGAAAAAGAAGAATTAACCGAGCTGGTCAAAATCTTCAAGAAGGTGGAAGTCAATATGCCCCTTTTGGTCGCATTACGCTCTATGCCTAGATGTGCGAAATTTCTCAAAGAACTCTGCACTAGGAAAGTCCAATACACTGATGATGCGAAATTTCAAGTGGGAGAATCTGTATCCGCGGTCTTACAAAGAGATATGCCGATAAAATGTGGAGATCCTGGGATGTTCTACATTCCTTGTGTGATAGGAACAATGAAAGTGGAGAAGGCGATGCTCGATTTGGGGGCATCCATCAATGTTATGCCCTTATCCATGTACCAGGACCTGGAGATAGGACCGCTGAAGCCCACCCGAGTGGTAATCCAACTGGCAGATCGATCAAGTGTCTACCCAGAGGGGATATTGGAAGACGTGCTGGTCAAAGTGGAGGAACTCATCTTTCCAGCGGATTTTTACATTCTCGACATGGGGAAGTCAAAAGTACGAGATCCTGTAATGCTCTTGGGCAGACCATTTCTAAAGACTGCCAGGACTCGCATAGATTGTGATACGGGGAAGCTAACATGTCAGTTTGAAGGGGAAACGGTGACCTTCGACATATACAATGCCATGAAGCATCCAGCTGATACAGAGATGGTGAGAAGTGTCGACATGATCGAGAAAGTTGTTGAGGAGGTTTTGCCTAGAGCAGCATTCAAGGAGCCATATGACATAATAATCCAGAATGCCATAACAGAGGAGGACTTGCAAGAGGAGCATTTGCAGGAAGCGGTGAAGGAACTAAATACGTGGAGCACAAAAGTCAACTACACTGAGGCACTGAAAATCCCAACCTTGAAGGAGGAAGACCGACTGGTACCTTCGATCCAAAGGGCAGCCAAGCTAGAGCTGAAGTCTCTGCCCAAACACCTCAAGTATATCTTCTTGGGCGAGGATGACACTTTGCCCGTGATCATCAACTCAGAGTTGACACTTGAAAACGAGAACAGAGTCAAGATGACTTTGGGGAATAAGCCCCACTGTATGCATGCACCACATATTGTTAGAGGAAGATACAATTCCAGTCAGAGATCCCCAGAGAAAACTGAATCCAGCTATGAAGGAAGTAGTGATGAAAGAAATACTCAAGCTATTGGATTTGGGCATAATATACCCAGTATCCGATAGCAGGTGGGTAAGCCCAGTGCACGTTGTGCCCAAGAAGTCGGGCATACAAGTGGTGGAGAATGAATTCCGAGAATTGATTGCTACAAGATTGCAGACCGGCTGGAGGGTGTGTATCGATTACCGCAAGCTAAACCAGAAGACAAGGAAGGATCACTTCCCTCTACCCTTTATCGATGAGATGCTGGAAAGACTTGCGGGGAATCAATATTTTTGCTTCCTAGATGGATACTCAGGCTACATGCAGATTTGGGTCGCAGAAGAGGACCAAGGCAAAACGACGTTCACTTGCCCTTTTGGGACGTTTGCCTACCGGAGGATGCCGTTTGGGCTTTGCAACGCCCCAGGCACATTCCAAAGATGCATGATGAGCATATTCTCGGATCTCCTTGAGAAATGCATCGAAGTCTTCATGGATGATTTCACGGTGTATGGGCAAACTTTTGACTCGTGCTTAGACAATCTGGAAAAGGTACTACAGAGGTGCGTGGACAAGAGCTTGGTGTTGAATTATGAGAAGTGCCACTTCATGGTCAGAGAAGGAATTGTGCTCGGACACGTGATATCAGGCAGAGGAATAGAGGTGGACAAAGCAAAAATTGAAATCATTGCCAAGCTACCATATCCAACGAACATTAAGCAGCTACGAGGATTCCTTGGGCATGCTGGATTCTACAGAAGGTTCGTGAAGGACTTTGCAAAGATTGCCCAACCGATGACAAGGCTGCTACAAAACGAAGTAGAGTGGAATTTTGATGAGGATTGCAAGGAGGCGTTCCAGATCTTGAAGAACAATCTAATCTTCGCACCCATAATACAACCCCCTGACTGGGGAATGCCTTTCGAGGTAATGTGCGACGCCAGTGGATATGCCATAGGGGCAGTTCTTGGGCAGAAGCGGGGAAAGGAGAGTCACGTCATCTATTATGCCTCAAAGACACTGAATGGAGCTCAAGTCAATTATTCCACAACAGAGAAGGAGATGTTGGCAGTGGTGTTCGCTTTTGAAAAATTCAGATCTTACCTGCTTGGAGGAAAGACCACAGTCTACACCGATCATGCGGCTCTGAAGTACCTTCTGGCCAAGAAGGAATCTAAGCCCAGGCTGATTTGATGGGTTCTGCTACTACAAGAGTTCGACGTGGAGATAAAGGACAAAGTTGGAGCACAGAACCAAGTGGCTGATCACCTCAGTAGGATCGTGAGGAAGGAAGAAGGGGAACCAATCAAGGAGACGTTCCCGGATGAACAATTGTTCTATGCCCAGGGAAGAAGAGAAGATCCGTGGTACGCTGATTTGAGCAATTATCTCTGCTCTGGGTATGTACCCCCTGGGTATACTTATGCCCAGAGGAAGAAATTGGCCAAAGATAGCAGAGAATACATATGGGACGAACCATACATGTGGAAGCAATGCGGAGATCAAATGCTTCGGAGATGTATTCCACAAGAGGAGCAAGGAAGCATCCTAGAATTCTGCCATTCGAAGGAGTGTGGGGGACACTTTGGGCATAAGAGGACTGCAGCTAAGGTTCTGGAGTATGGTTTTTATTGGCCAACAATCTTTAAGGACAGCTACACCATCTGCAAGAATTGCCCACAATGCCAGCGAGAAGGGAACATAACCAGGAGGAATGAAATGCCCATGATGCCCATTATGCCCGTAGAGATCTTTGACATTTGGGGAATGGATTTCATGGGACCTCTTCCCAGCTCGAGAGGAAATTTGTACATCCTACTTTTGGTGGATTATGTCTCCAAGTGGGTGGAGGCAAAAGCATCACCGACGAATGATTCAAAGGTAGTGGTGAATTTCTTAAAAACTAACATTTTTTGCAGGTTTGGTGTACCCAGAGCAATCATCAGCGACCAAGGATCTCAGTTTTGCAATTTCTCGATCGAAAACTTGTGCAAAAAGTATGGAGTCCAACATCGAGTTTCGACAGCCTATCACCCACAAGCCAATGGACAGGTCGAGCTTTCAAATCGCATAATCAAAACTATTTTGTGAAAGACCGTTGGCCCAACAGGGAAGGACTGGAGTCTCAAGTTGGAAGATGCCTTATGGGCATACCGGACTGCATATAAAACTCCATTCGGGATGTCGCCATATCGAATGGTGTATGGCAAGAGGTGTCATTTACCGGTGGAATTGGAGCACAAGGCGTTCTGGGCAGTGAACAAAGTAAACTATGATTGGGACAAAGCAGGGCAAGCAAGGAAGCTAGAGATTCAAGAGCTCGAGGAAATCAGGAGGGAGGCATATGACAATGCTGTACTCTACAAGGAAAGAATGAAAAAGAGCCATGATGCTTTGATCACAAGCAAGCAATTCAGCTATGGGCAAGAGGTCCTCCTGTACCAGACACGGTTCAAATTCACAAAAGGCAAGCTGAGTACAAAGTGGACCGGCCCATTCATGGTGAAGACCCAATTCCCAAATGGAGCCGTTGAGATCGAAAATCCAAAATCAGGGAACGTGTTCAAGGTGAATGGACAAAGATTGAAGGCCTATTATGGGCATAAGCCCGACGCTGGGGAAGAAGTGGATCTCGACCCAGCCACAAGCACCTCAGATTAATTGGAAGGTACCACGTCATGCCCAGGACGATAAATAGGGCACTGGCCAGGAGGTAACCTGGTATTTCCGTTTAGTTTTATTCTTTACTTTCAGTTTGTTTCGTTTTTCGTTTTTTGTTTGCCCAGGAATCCGGTTATGCCCACAGCTGTGGGCGAGTTTTAGTTTCCCGCCTTCGCAGAAGTATGAAGTTGTTTTGCAGAAACAGGGAAGGAGTTATGGGCAAAAAGACAGTCGATGGGAGAAGCAATGATTCCAGGGCAAAAGGGGGTTCTCGGGCAGAACGCGGCTGAAACCACCTGACGCACGTCACATCAAGTGACAGTTGTCAGCCCTTTATATCCCCCAAAAACCCTAAAAACCCCTACCACGACGTCATTTCCCTAACTAGCCAACTTCCCATAATCACCACCACCTTCCCGACCTTTCGAATACCAAAACTACCATCAGCCACCATGGTATCCACCAGACCCAAAAACAAACTTAGAGGAATACCCGACGGAATAGAAATCGATCTTACCGGAGAAAACCCCTCACCATCAAAACCAAAAGCACTGAAGAAAACCCCACATAAAGAACCATTTCCGATGGAAACCACACCTACTCCCTCATCCAAAACCCCAACGCTAACCGAGAGCCCCTCGCCGGTAGACGAACATGCAATCGAGCAACTCACGGCGGAAATCGACGTCCCTACTCTCGGCGACGGAGACCAGCATGTAGTTGAAGGAAAGAGCAAAGCGACACCTGACAAGGCGAAGGAAAGCAAGGGAGAGTCGTCCAAGAAAAGGCGCATCACAGCTGTCCAGAAGAGGAAGAAGCCGGCAGCCGAGAAATCGGCCACGCCAGCCAAAGAATCATCCACTGAAGGAAACGAACCATCTTGTTCGGCTGCAGAGAGCGAAGAATAGGGAGATTCCAGCGAGGAGCAAGAAGAAACTCCAGCAAAAAGGAGGAAGAAGGTGTTAGACCCAAACCCAATCCGAATGATAAAGGAAGAACCGGCATCTACACCAAGGAGCAAGAAGATGGCGGAGAGAGGGATTGTTGTGCCCAAGATTCCGGATATGGACGCACTAAAACCCCTGGGCATAGTGGACAAGGTAAAGGAGTATTTCAACAACATCGGATGGAAGGCATTCTTGGATTGGCCAGGGCACGCTTACAAGGAGGTGGTGAGAGAAGTATTTGAATCAGTGCAGGTGGACATCAACCAAGCCTGTGGTCCTTTGGGCATGAGTTTCTCCATGAATGGGGAGATCAGAGACATGTCCGTGAATGAGCTCAACCAAAATCTTGGGATGATTAGGCTTAAGGATCTGCAGAAGAAGGACTACAAAGAGGCGAAGAGAGGAATCCCCACATTCACTGCACAGGAATGGGATGAAATGTGGGCAGAAATAGGAGATGGAGGCCAGTTCAGAACTCAGAAGGTTAAGCGGCACAGGATTCGCGATTCAGCCCTGAGGGTTTGCCATCGCATTCTCTCGTACTCCCTCTTCGGCAAGCTCGACAGCGGAATTGCTATGTCCAAGAAGGATCTCTACATCCTGTGGGCTATGCACAGCGGGGTGAGGCTAAATTTTGGGGCCTTTCTGATTGAGCACATCGATTCCATAATCAGCAAGCCAAATCAGAGGCTTTCCTGCATTCAATTCACCACCGCTTTTGCCAAGGTGAATGAAATTGAGATCGAAGAGGGGAACACCAAAGTTGAGCCAGAGAAGCTGAACATCGAAGCTCTGATCCGCATGAAAGATGTCAGAATGGATCGGGGTGTGCCAAAATTTATCAATCCTGATGAGAGGGAATGTTCAGCAGCCGAATGCCAAACCCCCGCTGTTGGAAAAAGGGAAGGAAAAGATTGAGGAATCAGAGTCAGAGGATGAGGGGAGTCAGCTGGACAGGATTGAATCCATGATAGTGGAGACCCAAAAAGCACTGGCAGCAACCCAGAAGGCCCTTCTAGCCTTCTTCAAGCATCAAGGGTTCAGGTATCCGCCTGCACCTGCTCCTTGAATTATACCCTCCATAGGATGTTAGTTTTTAGTTTGTTTTGTTTTATTGTGTCTTTGTGTTTGTGTTCTGTTAGTTCGTTTGAGTCTGTGCTTCTGTTGTTTGCCTGTTTAGTTTGTTTTTAGTTTGTGTTTTCCTTGACCCCTTCTACACACCCACTTTGCTCAAAGCAAAGTGTGTGTGTGGGGGGGGGCAAGACGTCTGTTGTGGTTTTACCAGGTAATCCTTGTTCTCACACCCTTTGCCTTAAGGCAAAGTGTGTGAGTGGGAGGGAAGACCTGGTATCTTTTTATGTTTTAAAGTTTGTGTAAAGCATGCTGTACAATCGAGGTTACTCAGTTTGTGATGATTTGAAAGTGCAATTTTGTGAGTGAGATTAAGCAAACTCTATGCCGTATGTAGTTGAGGACGATGGATAGGGAATTGGGCATACCTTGTGAGAACTTGAGCTTTTAAATTGTTACTTTATGCCAAAACAATTCTTTCTTTCATTGTGTGAATTTTGACATCTTGATTAAGGGGAATGCTAGAACTTGCCTTGATTCTTGGTCGAACCCTGTGTACACAGTCTAGGTGTATTGAATGATTTAGGCATTTTCTTTCTTTAAGCCCACTAAGCCAAACTGACCAACCCTACATCTATCACTTGCAACCATTTTGAGCTTAATAATTCTTTTGAATTCACTTGTAATTTTGCCTAAATTTGAGCCATCCCGGTCAAAACTGAACTTAAGGGCAAAACAAAAAAAGAAGGGGAGAATGGTGTAATGCATCCTATGGGCAGGACTAGTGCAAAGAAAATGCAAAATGGGAAATCTAAATCCCAAAACAGAGAAAAGTCCAGAAAGAGAAAAAAAAAGAAATAAAAAGAAAACGAAAGAGAAAAAGAAAAAAAAAAAGGAAGAATAAAGGGAAGAATGTGCTTAGGCCCGTAAGAATAGGCAAGGATCAAAAGAATTTGGGAAGTCAGTTGCCCAGAATGAAATTCAGTATGACCTTAGCCTCGTACCAAAAATCCTCACCTTATGCCTTACGCCACATTACAACCCATGAAAGACCTAATGAGATGCATCTAGGACTTTGACTAAAGGGGAAGATATTAGAAGATAGGCAAGCTTATGGTCAGAACCCAATCAAGATGTCCGGAGTGTAAACACGAGCCTAAACACTTGAGAGAAAGAGTGAAATGGGAGGAACATCCTTATGCCCACAACCCGATCTTGACTCAACTGATGGTAATTTTGATTGTTTGATCCAGCTACTTGTTGTTACTTTTGATCTTCATTTTACTGTTGGACTGAGAGAGTTTAGCATGCTGTGTGTTTTCATTTTTTTTATGTTTTGTGTGTCTTTTTCGTTCGTGTCTGTTTCCTGGGCAAATTCATGCATGCACGCTTGAGGACAATCGTGTTTAAAGTGTGTGCGTGTGATGAGCCCAGGTTTGTGCTCTGTTTTTGTGTTTGTTTTAAGTCTAGATCGAGTCTTTTTCCGTGTGTTTGTGTGGTTTGGTTGCCTGGGAGGGCATAGTTCAATGGCAGGAACCAACTTGCGGGGAAGAAGCCAAAGTGCCAGAGAAATGGAGTATCAGAGGATTCAAAGGGCCAGAGGAGTCACAAAAGCCAGAGTGGAGACGATTCCTCTGGAAGCCAGCGGGGAAGCAATTCCTCTGGATGCCAGAGCGGAGACGATTCCTCTGGAAGCCAGCGGGGAAGTCATTCCTCTGGACGCCAGAGCAGCCAAGTCAGCTGAGCAGAAGAATCCTCAGAACATTCCAGGGGTCGGAAGCGCTGCCACCTCTCGTGAAAGAGGTATGCGCCAGAAGCAAAGGGATTGTGAAAGCAGGATTTTCCCTTATGTCCATAAGTACCGCACGAGAGCTGGCAGGTGAGAGAAAGAAGGAAGGAAAGAGAAGACAGAGGTGCAACAGACGAGCGAGGAAGAAGTGCAAGTGGGGGTCCGAGAAAGGCGGAAGGTGGTAGCTATCCAAAAGAGACCGATAAGGCCAAATCACAGCCTTATCCAAAAGAAAATATATCTTCATGAAGATTAGGTCTGAAAAAGGATACGCATCTCCATGCTTGCATGGATCCGGCCGCAAGTCATGGGCTGGGCCTTCAAACCCTAATGATTCCTATAAATACCCGAAGAGCTTCACAAGCCAAGGGGGCTGAAATTCCGTTCTGTTGTGCATTATTTTGAGAGTTAAAGCTAGCCCAGGCTGTGGGCAATTTCCTAGTACTTTGCATTTTATGATTTGCACGGCACTTTCGGCCGTAGGTACTTTCATTTTCATTTAAGTCATTTCAATTCCAGTTATGTTTTCTTTTATATCTTTTGCTTGTGTTATTTACGTTATGGTTGGCTAAGTTTATATTCTGATTTGGGGTAAGATGATCTAAGCATGAATGAATAAACTCGAGAGGTCTAATTTGGGCATAATAACTATATGAACATATTCCCGATACACTAGGTTTGATTCCAAAAAGACTTAAATAACTTGGTTAATTAATTGATCACTAGTTAACTAGGGAGTTTTGGTCACAAGTAATACTTTGGGTAAAAGGCGAGTTTCCATCGACCTCCAAAATAGTACAACTGGTGTTGGAGCCGTGACTGCTGTGAAATATCGGCATAAGAGTCAAGTGGGTCTATCTAGTTCTTAAAGCATTATGGGCAAAGCACAACTAGCGATAGGCCATCGCAGAGAGCGTGGATGTTGTCCGGGGTAGTTGATTTCCATTAGCTAACCCTTCTAAGGAATCATAAACTGAAAGGATAGATTGGGCAGGGGGTTTGTTGTGTGCGTGACGAGTGACAATAGGGGCACAACCATTCTTATGCCTATAACCACTGGTATGTGAATATAGTGATTAATCTTTGCACCAATGATCGAGTGTCAATTCATGTTTAGTGATTCGAACCCAAGTCAGAATTGTTTTGTTATTTGATTTATCTACTTTGTTATTTCAGTTTAGATTGGATACCCGTTCTGCCCATAACCCCGTTTTGGTCAGAACACTGCAGAAAACAAGACCTTTTTAGTGACACCCTTTTACAAGAGAAATTACTGCTCAGTTCCCTGTGGATTCGACTCTGGACTTACCGCTAGCTAATCTAGTTGTGGGCACATGATTATTTTATTTGCCCAAAGCTCAAACGACAGCTTCGTCAGAAGTTAGTTTTCTTTTTAGACTACGGCATCCCTGCATACACAACACTTAACACACGGATTAAACGCACCGGGTGGGAGGAAAATAAAAGTAAAAATGAGAAAAACAGAAATTTAAATAAAGAAAGTAAAAGCAACACAATTAAAACGCCTAAAACCTTCCCCGGCAACGGCGCCAAAATTTGACTCAACTAGAAACACCTCTAGATTGACTTGCAATAGAACAAGGACATCCTAGCAGTGATAAGCTAACCCAATGTCGTCTCTCAAGGAAGATCTTTAAGGGCTTTTAATCGTGTCACACGAAAACTGTAAACTATGAATTGAAAGCTGTAAAATTATCTAAAGCTGGGAAAATAAACTTAACTAGAAACTTAAACTAAAGAATTATCTAGGCATGAAAAAGAATTAGTAACTAATGCTTGTAATTTAAACTTAAATAAAACTTAATCTTAAAATTATCTAGGCGTGAAACTATTAGACCGTAGGCAAGATTTAAACCAACTTAAAGTAAAGGAATTAACTAGGCAAATAGAATTTAAATAACTTTAATTAAAACTTCTAATCTAATCTAGCTAGGCAGAAACCAAAGTGCATAATTTAAAGAAAGCATCATAAAAACGCATAAGGAAATTTGCAGAATTTAAAGAAAGCATAAGTAAAAGCAAATAAATAAACTTGATTAAAGAAATACCGTAAATCGTCTCGAGAAGTAATCTGTCACGTAATTACAACTCTAAACGGGAACTATTCTAAAACATGAATTTAAAGAACTATAAACTAAACTAACTAGAACAGAAATCGAAACTAACACTAGAAAAGCAATAAAATTCCTAAGTCTCGGATGCCAACAGATCTCCAAGATGGCGTCTAAAACTAGGGCAAAGTATGATTGTTACAATGAAAAGTATGGCCCTATTTATAGACTTCGAACCCCTATGGATCACCATGGAAGTTGCCATGCAAAGTAGAACTCTAAAGGCAATAAAATCGTGCAAGATAAGGCAACTCTCCAGCTGTGACGCGCGCTGCAAGTCATCTCCATTCTGGCCGAATTCGTGGCTCTCGCTAGAGAAACGGCTCGCGCCAGAGAAATGGTTATCGCCAGAAAAAATGGTTATTTCTCTGCTCTGCTTTATTTCTCTGCTCTGGCCTTGTGATTTCTCTGCTCTGGGCTTTTTGATTTCTCTGGCTTTGATTTCTCTGCTCTGGGCTTTGATTCCTCTGGCTTTGATTTCTCTGGCAAGTGATTCCTCTGACTAGTGATTCCTCAGCTCTGATATGTTGATTTCTCTGGCTTCCCATTTCACTTCTTTGGCATGCGGGGCTTCGCTTCTCTGACGTGCCAAAGTATGCACAAAAACGTAATTCTTAGCCCAAACTCTCCAAAATTTGCACTCTTCATCTCGAGAACCTAAATCTCCTGCAAAGCATAAAATACACCATAGAACGCACCAATTTCCAGAAGATTTAACTTAAAATATGCACATGCAAGCCCCTAAAATTAGAACAATTAGGCATAAATCAACAACCTCCTTCCAGCCCCGGCAGAAGAGGATGAGGTCCGGGTTGTGACTCCCAGTGATGAGGTTGCCAAGGATGGCAGTGGCCCTGCAAACGTTCCTTCCGACGCTGACACGTCCAGGACTGTCAGTGATGCTCAAGAGTTTGGCGGCCCAACTGAGGCCCCCTCTTCTATTAACATTCTGATGACTGAGGGCATCTCCTCAATCCTGATTTCCTGAGTCCCTCCCCTGGCCTCGGTCGCCCTACTCCAGTTCTGGAGCGTGTTCCTGAAGTCTCTACAGTTCACACCGGGCTTTGGGATGAGGACGAAGAGGAGCAAGTAGATGAGGAGATAGAGATTCTCGGTGTCTCGCCCGTATCTACTGTCCGCCCTGGGGATGCCAAAGCTGCCCCAAAGAAGAGGAAGAAGAACCCAGCCAAGGAAAAAGTTGAGGAACTGGCTCGTAAGAGGAAAGCGATCCGCCTTGGCAAGTCTGTAGACAAGGATCCAATGCGACCAGGGGATGCCCTTGGTGAAAGAACTACCCTCTTAGTTTGTCCCGTCTCCAGTATGGAAGTGCGGGAATTTTATGAGCAAATGCTAGCCCGGGTTCACCCGGAAGACCAGGCCCTTGCTCGCAAGGTTTCAGGCAAGGAGCTAGCTGAATCATTGGGCCGTATGTACATGAAGGTATGTTTTATCTTTCCTTTATAATTTTCCGCCACTTCTTTATCATCTAATCTCATTTCTGTTATTCCCATGAGGAGGCCCTGTGCCGAATTGAGCTCTTCGACAAGGTGGTAGAAGGTTTGAAGGAGGCCAGGTCTGCTCTGGCCCTTAAAGAAAAGGAAACCTCTCAAGCGACATCCCGCCTTAGTGAGGTGGAAGCAGAGCTGGCCCGCGCGCAAGCTAGACTGGCAGAGCTGGAAATGGAGAAGAACTCCCTAGAGTCGGCCTACTAAGAGGCTAAAAGGGAAAACCACAAGCTGGGGCATCGGTTCAAGGACCGTTACTCTAAAGAATATGACGAATCCAAAAAACGATGGAGGGAGGCGCGCATTCGAGCCCACCGGGAAGGGTATATCTTTGGGGCTCGTGACCAGAGGCTGGAGTTCTTTCTGTCGCCCCACGGTCACCAGTTCCTCAAAATTCTCTTCGAAGGGACAATAGAAGCCTTCTGCAAAACTCCAGATTTCTTGCGGAAGTTTGTCCTTGCCCTGACTTATATGATTACTGAAATTGGCAGGAGATGAGCAAAGATGACTGGGGCCACCCCGACGCAAGCAGCAAAGCTAGATTTGCAAGCCCTGATGAGATCCTTGGACAACAACGCTCTGTATGCCAAATTGGGTATCGATCCTAATGCCCCCAGCAGCCCTGACTGGTGGTACCCGGTGTTGGACCATGCTCTTCAGCAGTTCACTGTGGGGCTCTCCTCTGAGGACATCCTTATGTTATTGGCTAAACTTTACAATGATGAGGCTAGCTTTAGTCGCTCCTTGGTGGGGGATCTGTCTAGGGACCCAGACCATTTCCCGGATGTTGACGCTTCAAGGACTCTGCCTATATTCGCTGAAGGCCCTTCCTTCATTATCCCCAGCTCTGACGCTTCCGACTCAGACCCTGCTTCAGCCCCGGCTCCTCTACTACATGAGACCTTCCCTAAGTAGATAAGTTATTTTTAAATATACTCCATCTGTCCCATTATTTATGGCCTATGCCTTTTCAGCACGAAGATTAAGGAGAACAAAATTAGGGAGAAAGGTATCCCATTAGGAGATTAATTAGTTACGTTTGAAAATTATCATTTTTAAGTTTTTCCTTTACCCCCTCACAGAAACTAAAAGGAAAATTGACAAATTACAAAAATTGAAGCCAAAGTAATATCCCAAAATCTACAGAGAAAAATGAGTTCTCCAAAGAATAACTGCTCATGTAGAACTCATTCTGAATGAAAAGCTCTAACTTTGAATACTCACCAAAATTGATAATTCTTCTCACACAAAACTCAGTAATTATACAATTTATACATCTTATAACACTGGTGTATATATATTTGCAAATCGTCAAATTACCAAAAAATAAAATGAATATAATTCATGAATTGAAGAAATTGATTGCTGGGCAACAATGCACACAGAAGAACATACAGAAAAAGGGCACACACAATAAAACAAGATTAATCAAAGAAAAGCCCCAAATAAATCGAAAGCAGCAACTCTCAACTTCAATAAGAATATTTATCATCATAAATCTCTCAAATTTTGAGCCATACAAACAAAGTGGGTGAAAAAAACAATCGTGGACGGAGTTGAGCTTCCAATTGTTCTGGCAGGAAAGGTGTAAGCGGCGCCTCCAGATCAACCACCTCTCCCTTAAAGAAACTCAGATCGACACCACCCGCAAGGAGAAACTCTACGGTGCTAGGGTGGAGTCTGTTGAGGCGGCGCTACGGTGGAGGCGGTGGAGGGTAGAGGTTGTGGAGGCGGCGAAGGTGGCGCTAAGGTGGAGGCAGTGGAGGCTGTGGCTAGAAGAAATGATGGAGAATAGACGTGAGAGAGAGGGAGGAAAAGCGAGAATAGAGAGAAATTAGGTTTTAGGTTGTAGTTTAATTAAGCTGTTAATTAAGTTTTAATTATGGCTCAAAAAGGAAACAGGCCATGTTACGTGGGACGGCTCAAAAAGGAATACAAGCCATAAATAATGGGACGGAGGGAGTATTTGTTTTTCAGAACAGTTGTTTATGCATTTATCTTGATCTGTAAATTTATGGAGCTTGACACTTATTATAAATTACTTATCATTCTGCTTCCTCTGTTATTGCTTTGATAAACTCATCATTCGAAATGAACTGATTCTGTATATCCCCGTTTATATAATTTTCCCAACTTAACATTTTCCTCGAGCTGCACTTGGGTTCTGGCTTGAACAATTGCTCGTGCTAAGCCAGCTCTGGGAGCTCGGGCTTAGGCAACCTCCCAAACTTTAACCCTCCTAATGCTCGAGCTAGGGCAGCTCTGGGAGCTCGTGCTTAGGCAGCTTCTAAATTTTAACCCTCCTAATGCCCACACTAAGGCAACTCTGGGAGATCGTGCTTCGGCAGCTTCTAAATTTTAACCCTCCTAATGCCCGCGCTAAGGCAGCTCTGGGAGCTCATGCTTAGGCAGCTTCTAAATCCTAAGTTCTCGTGCTACTACTAGCATTGGGATTCGGTGTAGGCAGATTCTCGCGCTAATCCAGCTCTAGGAGCTCGAACTTAGGCAGCATCTAAAAAATTAATCCCTCGCAACGCCCGCGCTAAGGCAGCTCTAGGAGCTTGCGCTTAGGCAGCTTCTAAATCCTAAGTGCTCATGCTACTACCAGCATTGGGATCTGGTGTAGGCAGCTACCCACGCTAAGCCAGCTCTGGGAGCTCGAACTTAGGCAGCATCTAAAAATTTAACCCTCCTAATGCCCGCGCTAAGGTAGCTCTGGGAGCTCGCGCTTAGGCGACTTCTAAATCTTAAGTGTTCACGTTAATACCAGCATTGGGATACAGTTTAGGTAGCTGCCCGCGCTAAGGCAGCTCTGGGAGCTTGAACTTAGGCGACATCTAAAAATTTGAATTTTTTATCCCTAAAAAATGTGATATGAATAGTAATGTATCAGGTATATACGAGGTATACACCCCTACTCCCCCCCAGTGTCGTGCGCGTACTTTAGAAGTCAAGTACGATTGTTTGACAACCCTGCAATTCTCAATTGGTTAAAAATAAGTACCATGCTGAAAATAAAGAATGAGATCGAACACGGGTAATTACCCTAAAACCAAGAATCTCATTTTATTAAAGAAACTTGGCCACAAACCTCGTTAAAACCCTTGTGGGGAAAAAGAGTATTTGGTCTACAGTGATAAGTTCGAGCTATAAGTCCTCAAGCATAAATTTTTTTCTGAGTGTTGATGTTCAAAGGCCAAGTGAGCAACCTCCCTTCACTGTCAGACAAGTGGTATGCTCCGCCGCCTAATACCTCTGTCACCACGAAATGACCTTCCCAGTTGGGATCAAACTTCTTGGCTGGGTGCAGTGCATTTCTGCGTTTTAATACCAGATCCTATTTGTTAAACTTTTGAACTGCCACTTTTTTGTCGAACCCAGCTTTGATGATGCTCTTATATTTTGCAGTCCTGAGGATGGCCGCGTCTCTGCACAGCTCAATGAAATCCAGATCCAGACGTCGGAGTTCGTCATTTTGGATGGGGTCGTAATGCAGAATTCTATGTGAGGCCAAACGTACCTCTGCTGGTATGACAGCGTTGGAACCATACACTAGTGTAAATGGTGCCTCCCCTGTAGCCATTTTTGGGTTGGTTCCATGAGCCCACAAGACACTGGCCAACTTTTCCGCCCATCTTCCTTTGCTCTTTTCAAACCGCTTTTTCAAGCCTTTACATATTGTGCGATTGGTAAGCTCCACCTGACCATTAGCCTATGGGTGAGCCACAGATACAAAGCGCTGCATGATATCCATTCTGTGGCAGAAGTCCTCTATCCGCTTCCTTGTGAACTGTGACCCGTTATCAGAGATGAGCACTCTTGGTGATCCATATCTGCAACAGATGTTGCGCCATAAAAACCTTTCAATAGCATATTCATCTATCTTTGTCACTGCCTCCGCTTCCACCCACTTTGAAAAATAATCCACTGCTACTATGAGGAAGCACTTCCCTCCTGGGTCGTAGGGAGCTTTCCCACAATATCAATCCCCCACTTATCGAAAGGACAGGTGGCATACATGGTTCCCATGGTTTTCCCTGGAACGTTAATGCGTGGAGCGTACTTTTGACAAACTTCGCACTTTTTGACAAAATCTTTGGCATCTTCCGCCATTGCAGGCCAATAAAACCCAGCTCTGACTATCTTTCTCATCAGATCCTTGTAACTAGCATGGTTTCCGCAGCTGCCCTGATGGATTTCCCTGATAGCAAATTGTGCTTCTTCCGGAGACAAGCATTTTACCAATGGATGAGTGAAGGACCTCTTATACAACTGATAATTGGTTATACAATATCTGCCGTTGAGGCAACGCAGAGAAATGACCGGATCAAGCCGTTCTCCTATTTCTAAAAAATGGATAATGGGAGTTCGCCAATCCTCTTTGATGTCCACGCTTAATACGCCCTATTTCCCTTCTGAACTAGGCTCAAAGAGTAAGGTCACTGAGTCTGTCCAGCTGTGTTCGACTGCGCTGGCCATTTGAGCCAGAAGATCTGTCCTGTTCTTCTGTTCATGCGGTATCTATTCGATGTAGCAGTCCTGGAACTTAGATATTAACTCCTTAGCCCTGACATGGTATGCAGCCATTTTCCCTATCCTTGATATCGTATTCTCCCAGTAATTACTGTACTACCAATTGCGAGTCAGATTTCAGGTGTACCGACTCAGCTTCCAGCTCTGACAAAATCCTCAAGGCTCTGACGACAGCTTCGTACTTGGCCTCGTTATTAGATAGTCGCTGCTCAAATTTTAATAACGAACTGCAAGTCATCGTCCGTGGAGGACTGAATATATATGCCCACCCCACAGCCTTCTTTGGTGACAGACCCGTCGACTGATGCTCTCCAGGGCTTCTGCTTTTCCACTCTGGTAGTCTCTTTTATAAAATCTGCCAAAGTCTGTATTTTGATTGCGGTTCGTGGTAAAGATGTACGCACGATGACTTTGTGAGCCAGAAAATTTGGCCGCAACCTTCGAGCCGTGACCAAAATGATCAGCGTTGCCCGTTCAATTTCGGAGTAATTCAGCTCTGCACCTTGTAGCATCTTACTGACAAAATAGATTGGCATCTGCTGCCCCTTTTCTTCCCTGCCGACCCCAAAGATTCCATCCCCACTGCTATATATAAGTATAAAATTTCCCCAACATTCGGCTTGGTAAGCACTGAAGCTCCGCCAAGTATCTCTTTAACTAGTTAAATGCCTGCTGGCAGCCTTGGGTCCATTCGAATTTTGTTCATTTCTGTAAGATTTTGAAGAAAGGTAAACTTCTGTCCGCTAATCGGGAAATAAATTGCCCGAGTGCCGTGAGTCTCCCATTAAATATCTGTACATCTTTGATGTTTCTTGGCGATGTCATGCTCATGATAGCTTGTACTTTGTCTTTGTTTACCTCGATGCCCTGCGGGGTTACCCGATACCCCAAGAATTTCCCAATTCTGACTCCGAACATACATTTCTTCGGATTTAACATCAGTCTGTGCTGACGGATAATATCGAAAACCTCCTCTAGGTCTGACGGGTTGAGGTGGCAGCCCTACTCTGAACCATCATATCATCAACATACACTGACATAGTTCACCCAATCTGATTTTGAAAAATTATGTCCATCATATGCTGATAAGTGACTCCAGCGTTCTTAAGTCCAAATGGCATTCTGGCAAAGCCAAAAACTCCATAACATACTGCGAAAGCAGTTTTGGTGATGTCCTCCGGATGCATGATGATCTGATGATAGCCCTAAAAGGCGTCCATCATCAACAACAACTCACACCCAGCGGTTGAGTCGACCAACTGATCTATGCGAGGTAGAGGGTAGCAGTCCTTCGGGCAAGCTACATTTAAATCCCTATAATCCACACACATTCGCCATTCCTTTTCTTTCTTTTCGAGCATCACTGCATTGGATAGCCAAATGGGGTATTGTACTTCCACTATATGGCCCGCCTATAATAGAGCTTTTACTTGCTCCCTGATCGTTGCATCATTCTCTGGCCCGAAATGCCTTATTTTCTGAATAACTGGCTTCTTCATAGGATCCACGTCCAAGCGGTGCTCTGCTAATGTCCGGTCTATCCCTTTCAGATTAGCTGTGGTAAAAGCGAACACATATGCATTACGTCGTAGGCATTCTATCACCTTCCTTTCCAGAGCCGGAGACATCTCAGTACCCACACGAGTGGTGAAACCCATTTTTTCTGGAATTAACTCCACTAACATGCATCTGTCATCAGTTGATACCATTGGTTGTTGACTCAACTAGAAACACCTCTAGATTGACTTGCAATAGAACAAGGATATCCTAGCAGTGATAAGCTAACCCAATGTCGTCTCTCAAGGAAGATCTTTAAGGGCTTTTAATCGTGTCACACGAAAACTGTAAACTATGAATTGAAAGCTGTAAAATTATCTAAAGCTGGGAAAATAAACTTAACTAGAAACTTAAACTAAAGAATTATCTAGACATGAAAAAGAATTAGTAACTAATGCTTGTAATTTAAACTTAAATAAAACTTAATCTTAAAATTATATAGGCGTGAAACTATTAAACCCTAGGCAAGATTTAAACCAACTTAAAGTAAAGGAATTAACTAGGCAAATATAATTTAAATAACTTTAATTAAAACTTCTAATCTAATCTAACTATGCAGAAACCAAAGTGCATAATTTAAAGAAAGCATCATAAAAACGCATAAGTAAATTTGCAGAATTTAAAGAAAGCATAAGTAAAAGCAAATAAATAAACTTGATTAAAGAAATACCGTAAATCGTCTCGAGAAGTAATCTATCACGTAATTACAACTCTAAACAGGAACTATTCTAAAACATGAATTTAAAGAACTATAAACTAAACTAACTAAAACAGAAATCGAAACTAACACTAGAAAAGCAATAAAATTCCTAAGTCTCGGATGCCAACAGATCTCCAAGATGGCGTCTAAAACTAGGGCAAAGTATGATTGTTACAATGAAAAGTATGGCCCTATTTATAGACTTCAAATCCCTATGGATCACCATGGAAGTTGCCATGCAAAGTAGAACTCTAAAGGCAATAAAATCGTGCAAGATAAGGCAACTCTCCAGCTGTGACGCGCGCTGCAAGTCATCTCCATTCTGGCCGAATTCGCGGCTCTCGCCAGAGAAACGGCTCGCGCCAGATAAATGGCTATCGCCAGAGAAATGGTTATTTCTCTGCTCTGGCCTTGTGATTTCTCTGCTCTGGCTTTTTGATTTCTCTGGCTTTGATTTCTCTGCTCTGGGCTTTGATTCCTCTGGCTTTGATTTCTATGGCGAGTGATTCCTCTGACTAGTGATTCCTCAGCTCTGATATGTTGATTTCTCTAGCTTCCCATTTCGCTGCTCTGGCATGCGGGGCTTCGCTTCTCTGACGTGTCAGAGTATGCACAAAAACGTAATTCTTAGCCCAAACTCTCCAAAATTTGCACTCTTTATCTCGAGAACCTAAATCTCCTGCAAAGCATAAAATACACCATAGAACGCACCAATTTCCAGAAGATTTAACTTAAAATATGCACATGCAAGCCCCTAAAATTAGAACAATTAGGCATAAATCAACCCCCCCCCCCCCCCCACACTTAGCCTTTTGCTTGTCCTCAAGCAAAATCCGTATGAATCCTAGGAAGAGATTGATTTCAACCATGCTAATTTCCAATCCAAACATTCTCAAAGTCAATTCAAAATTTTACAATCAACCCACATCTCTCGATCATGCAAGTAACTCAAAGTTTAAGAAGCAACAAAACAGTAATGTAAGCAATTCGATCAGACCCAATTCTCCGCTAGAAGTGAATTCCCTAATGTGATCGCCTTTATAATCAATATCACTATTTTTCACACTTTGTGTGCTTAAGTTTTTCGACAGTTGAGCCATAATTCGTGAAATAAAAACCATTTGGATGTAATCTAAAGTCTTTTCACGTGGTTTCTCATGCTCATAGTTAGACTAGAGGAGCAGAGACTCAGAGCTATCACATTTCAGAACAGGCCAGATGTTTCAGAGCTGGCAATTTTGAAGTTGGCAATTCGTCCAACATTTTTCACATTTCACAGATAAGATACGATCGTAGGCAATCACAATGACAACACTCCTTCTAGCATCTACCGGACAAATCACGTTTTACTAACTTACAATCATGTTGCAACAAAACTCAAATTCTTTGCATAAACAAGAAACATATATCAAGAGTAAAACAAGAATAACCACCATTCATTCACAAACCCGAAACTCACATCGAAAACCATCTTCTCTTCCACAAATTCATAAAAATTAGCAAGATTAGAGACCAAAAACTAAGCATAGAAAGACTAATCTCGCCCAATTGAAAGCATAAGCACAATAAAACACCCCCCCACACTTAAAGCATGCCATGTCCTCAGGGCACAAAAGAAATAAGAAGAGTTGAGAAAATGTCCCTGATTATCGGCATTAAAAAGCGGAAGCATCGTAGGAGACGGTGAAAAGTGGGAATTTGCGATCTGTGCAGAGTGGAGAGTGGCAGCGCTGGCAACTGCAGAGTAGAATTCAGCTCTGACTCGGCACAGCAGAGTCAGAGTATACGAGCAGCGCTGCCCTCCTTCAGAGTAAAAATTCAGCTCTGTCCGGTGCAGAGCTGGCCTATTCAGCGTTGGCAGCAAAGTACGAGTAAAAATTGGAGCGCTAAAAATAAAGATGTTAATACCCAAAAATAAAAGTATCCGCACAAGCAACCAAAACTTAGGAAAGACTCAAAACAAAAACGTAAAACAAAGAACAAGAAAAACAAAAACAAAAACTAGACCAACGATGGGTTGCCTCCCACTAAGCGCTAGTTTTAAAGTCGCCAGCCCGACGTAGAGGATCCCTTAACCAAAATTGCTATGAAACGTCGGCTGAATTAGTCCTCGTGAAAGCACAACATCCTCCAGTTCAGTTGCGGGTCCTCTTAATGAGCAAGCAGAGCTCATCGCATTCATCATTCTCTCGAGCCAAGAGCTATGTCGAGATCTCTCCTCTTTCTTCTCTTCCGAAGGTGGTGTACTCTGCACTCTTCACACGTTATCATCCTTGCACGGCAGCACATCAGCCCGTTCATCCTCAACGGTTGCATCCTCTTTCACGGTAGTTGGTACCTCATGAACGGCATTAACGTCGAGTGGAAGCTTGGCCAAAAATTGATCTTCAATGGCCTCCTCATCCTGCAAATTATCAAGAAAATTTTGTATAATTTTGTCCTCTTCCGGGCTGGTGCACATCAGTTTCTCCTCAGCACAATTCTGGTACGTGCTGTTCTGAGCCGGGGCGCTGTTCAGAGCTGGGGCGTTGTTCAGTGTTGTTCGAAGAATTTTTGCTCTGTCTTCCAGCGGTAGAGCTGGAATAGTCAGCGCTGGCGGAATAGGCATAGCTAAAGTAGTCAGCGCTGGCGGAATCGGCATAGATGGAGTAATCAGCGCTGGCGGAATAGGCATAGATGGAGTAATCAGCGCTGGCGGAATAGGCATAGATGGAGTAATCAGCGCTGGCGGAATAGGCAGAGATGGAGTAATCAGCGCTGGCGGAATAGGCAGAGCTGAAGTAGTCAGCGCTGGCGGAATCGGCATAGATGGAGTAATCAGCGCTGGCGGAATAGGCATAGATGGAGTAATCAGCGCTGGCGGAATAGGCAGAGATGGAGTAATCAGCGCTGGCGGAATAGGCAGAGCTGGAGAAAGACAGTTAGCTCTGAAAATTTCTACTTCTTCCTCCTGGTCAGCAATCTCCACAAGAGAACAGATATGCATTGAAGAGTTAGAAATAATAGGCTTTTTATTAAAAACGGAGAATGTTACTGCTCTACCAGACCCGGCCATGCTCAACGGTCCAGAACCCACATCAATGCGCGTCTGAGTAGTAGCCATAAAAGGCCGACCAAGTAGAACAAATTGCCCATTCTTTCCTATAATACCTTGCCCTGCCTCGAGCACCACAAAATCGGCTAGCACCGTGATTCCTCTCACCATGACTTCAACATCTTTTAAAAGACCACGAGTGCTACAATTTGCTCCATTAGCTAGTTGAAGTCTTGTTTTCGTGCTTTTAAGCTCCTCTTCCTTCCTACCCAATTTCTAAAAAATAGCATACGGCATCAAATTGACTGCCGCACCCAAGTCTAACATGCCCGTGAATTCTCCAGCTCACCAATACCAATAATAAAACTCCCTGGATCTTCTTTCTTTGGTAATGGTTGGGTTGGATCAACACTTGATGGTGGCAGAGGCGGGCTAGGCTTTGGTGGTTGATATGGCGTACTTGATTTGTGAAGTTTCTGCTCTGGCCTTATCAACTCTGGCGCTCTCCTCTGCTCTGTCATCCTTCTCCTCTGCTCTGGCTGCCATGCCAGAGCTGGTTGCCTCATCTGCTCTGGCTGCCATGCGAGAGCTGGCTGCCTAGTCTGCTCTGGCATCCTCGCCAGAGCTAGCGCTTGATGAGTTTGGCTCTGCTGCTGCTGTAGCTGGTCCAGCGCGCCTGACAGTTGCCCTACGGTGGTTTCAAGGCGTTTAATAGTGGCAGCCTGAGACTCCATGCTCTGCTTGCTAACCTCCATAAACGCTTGCAACGTATCCTCCAGAGATTGTCTTTGCGTTGGAATTTGCTGTGCACTCTGGAATTGATTGCGCTGAAAATTCCCTTGGTGCTGACCTCTCCATCCACCTTTTCTTTGATTATAATTTATGCTCTGCGCAGGGACAGGTGCAGCTTCCGTATGGCTCATCTTGAGCTGCTGTACTTCGCGCATGATTGAGGCCAATTGTTTCTGCATCTCAAACGTGTTCGTCACAGCGCTGGCCTCAACTCTCTTTCCACGGACCAACTTTTGTTGAGAGCTCTCCGCTAAGGTTTTGAAAATCTCTTTCAGCTCTGCTGCAGTCTTCCGAGCTATGTTACCTCCTGCAGTGCTGTCCACCATGAATTGGGCAGTTTGCACTAACCCATCGTAGAAGTATTGCATCAACATCACATTGGTAAATTGATGTTGCGGGCACTGGCGGAGGAGTTCTTGGAATCTATCCCATGCTTTATGTAGGGGCTCGTCCACTCCTTGGGTGAATTCCATGATTTGCGTCCTGAGCTCCTGTGTCTTGTGGCTGGGATAGTACTTGAGCATGAACTTTTCACACGCTTCTCCCCTCGTAGTGATAGAGTTGGGCGGCAGAGTTAGCATCCATGTTCTCGCCCGATCTTTAAGTGCATAGGGGAAGCATTTGAGCTTAAGTTGGTCCTCCGTGAGATTCTGCAATGGAATGGTTTGAACTTGTGTGCAAAAATCACGGATGAATTGTAGGGCATCTTCACTCGGCATCCCATGGAACAGAGGTAAAAGACTTGAATCATTCGGCTTTAGATTGTAATTTCTGACGGCGGTGGGAAGCACAATAGCCGAAGTGTTGGTGTCTTCGATGACGGGCCGGGTGAAATCTCCCATGTACTCCATGTTCTGCGCCATCTCTTCTTTGTTTGTGTTCTGCTCTGCTCGGTCAGAGGCAGAGCTGGCGTCAGAGTGCGCCTCAGAATCAGAGTCAGAGTATAACACGTCTGCTCTGGTATGTGTGCGAGTGTTATCCAGCGGGGAAGTTAGTTTTCTTTTTAGACTACGGCGTCCCTGCATACACAACACTTAACACACGGATTAAACGCACCGGGTGGGAGGAAAAGAAAAGTAAAAACGAGAAAAATAGAAATTTAAATAAAGCAAGTAAAAGCAACACAATTAAAACGCCTAAAACCTTCCCCGGCAACGGCGCCAAAATTTGACTCAACTAGAAACACCTCTAGATTGACTTGCAATAGAACAAGGACATCCTAGCAGTGATAAGCTAACCCAATGTCATCTCTCAAGGAAGATCTTTAAGGGCTTTTAATCGTGTCACACGAAAACTGTAAACTATGAATTGAAAGCTGTAAAATTATCTAAAGCTGGGAAAATAAACTTAACTAGAAACTTAAACTAAAGAATTATCTAGGCATGAAAAAGAATTAGTAACTTGTAGAAGTGTAATCTACATAAACACGCTTTTAGCTGGGGGTTTAAGTGAAATAGCAACTTAAGTCGAGGGACTTTGCTGAAAAGGGGATCTATTTCCTGTTATGCATGAAGACATGTTTTCAAGAGAGCTGATCTGATTTGAAGTGCAGTTCACGATGGTGATTCAATCCAGCTGGTAGCTCTTATGTTTTATATAGATTAGCGGTTACTTTGTTAAGTAGTTAGTTCATTTTATATTCTACGATTGTATTAGAGATTGAATGAAAAACTGAGAGAAGAGGTAGGAGAGTTTAGAACCGCGAATCAGCTCGATTTTGAGTGTGTGTTCTTGCCTACTGTTGTACTCTTGTAATCCTTCACAGATTGATCAATAAACATCGCTGGTTAACCCCCGTGGACGTAGGCTCAATTTGAGCTGAACCACGTAAACGATTGTGTCATGTGTTCTTCGTTTCTTGTTCGAGTTATTCGATCCACAATTGATTCAATTGAATTAAGAATTGGCGCCGCCTGTGGGAATTTGGATCGAATCGAATCGCGGTGAAGACGAGGATGGCGATGGCTAAGTTCGAGACCAAGAAGTTCACCGGCAAGAACGACTTCGGTCTGTGGCAAATCAAAATGAAGGTTATTCTTACGCAGCAAGGACTTGCTGGCGCTTTGAGACCAGAAAATCAGGGCGATGACACCAAGAAAGTAGACAAGACGGAGATGTATGAAAAGGCGCACTCTGCAATCATTTTATGCCTCGGTGACAAAGTTCTCAGGGAAGTTGCGAGAGAGAAAAGTGCAGCGGATGTATGGAAAAAGCTTGAAGATCTTTATCTGCAGAAATCACTTGCAAGCAGGTTATATCTTAAACAAAGGTTATACTCTTTTAAAATTTCTGATGATAAAGATATTTCTGATCAACTAGATGATTTTGGTAAAATCTTAGATGATCTTGAAAGTGTTGATGTGAAATTAGACTGTGAAGATAAAGCTATCATACTACTGAGTTCCCTGCCTAAATCTCTTGAAAATTTTAAAGATACTATGTTGTATGGGAGAACCACTAACATTACTGCAGATGAGGTGATAAAGGCTCTTAAGTCTAAACAATTGCAAAAGGCTTCAGAGCATAAACAGGAATCGACTGCTGAAGGTCTCTATGTCAAAGGTAAGCCCAAGAAGAAATCAAAGAAGAATCCATCTGATGATAAGAAAGAAAATCAAACAAAGGGAAAGGACTTTGAGGAGACTAGGAAGTGTCATTACTGTAAGAAACAAGGTCATCTGAAAAAGAATTGCTTCTCTTGGAAGAAGAAGCAGAAGGAGATGGGAAATAAGCAAGAATCTACAGAGATTACAGAACATGTGGAAGAGGCAGAGATGTTAAATGTGGTTAATCATCAGGTTGGTGACAAATGGATTATGGATTCTGCTTGTTCTTTTCACATGTGTCCCTATGAAGATTGGTTTATAGATTTACAACCAGCAGAAAAAGGTTCTGTAATGTTAGGCAATGATCAGCTGTGTCCAGTTAAAGGAATAGGTAACATCAAACTGAGAATGTATGATGGAGTTGTGAGAATTCTACAAGGTGTGAGGTATATTCCATCTTTAAAGAGAAACCATATCTCTCTTGGAATGCTAGAGTCAAAAGGATTTACTTTTAGGTCTGAAAATGGAGAGTTACTTGTTAACAAAGGTTCAGTTACAGTTATGAAGGGAAATAGGGAGAAAAAGTTGTATTATCTAATTGCAAAGACTATGGTAGGAGAAGTGGAAGTAAATGTTGAGAATGAATCACTCTTATGGCATTCAAGGCTTGGACATGTTGGAGAGAAAGGCCTAAATGAGTTACTCAAGCAAGGCATTCTCAAACATCCAACGAAGTTCAAACTTGAAAGCTGTGAAGAGTGTATTCTAGCTAAGAGCAAGAAGCTGCCCTATCCTACCAGCAGCATGATATGCAGTTCACCCCTAGAATATGTACACTGTGATCTTTGGGGAAAATCAAGGACTGAGACTCTAGGTGGAGGAAGATATTATCTCTCACTTGTTGATCATTATTCTAGGAAGTTGTGGATTTACATCTTGAGAAACAAATCAGATGCTTTTAAGAAATTTGAGGAATGGTACAATGAAGTAGAGACAGAAAAGGGTCTTAAACTAAAATGTTTAAGAACATATAATGGCCTAGAGTTCCTGTCTGAAGAGTTTCAAGAATTCTGTAAATCAAAAGGGATTAAGAGGCACAAAACTGTACCTGGGAATCCTCAGCAAAACGGCTTGATTGAAAGAATGAACAGGACCATCCTTGAGAGGGTCAGAGCAATGCTTGCAGAGAGTGGATTGCCTAAAAAGTTTTGGGGAGAAGCAGCAGCTACAGCTTGTCATTTAATAAACAAATGCCCTTCTTCAGCTATTCAATTTAAAACACCAGATGAAATGTGGAATGAGAAGATTTCTGATTACTTATATCTCAGAAAGTTTGGTTGTATGGCATATGCACATGTTAAACAGGATAAGTTAGAGCCAAGGGCTCTGAAGTGTGTGTTTATTGGCTATCCAAAAGGTGTTAAAGGCTATAAGCTTTGGTGCTTAGAGCCTGGGATGCATAAGCCTATCTTGAGTAGAGATGTTGTTTTCAGAGAAAACAAGATGCCTTTCCTTGAAAGAAATCAGAATAATTCACAAGGAAATGATAGTATTCCACTTCAGGTGGAGTTAGAAAGAATAACTGAAGAAGAAATTGCTGCTGAAACAGGTGTTCCTGAGAAAGCAATATCAGATAAAGAAGCTCAGACTGATGAAGATTCAGGAGATGATTTGTTTAACTATCAACTTGTAAGATATAGGACGAGAAGATCTACACATCCACCTGATAGATATGGTCATGCAGACCTCATATCATATGCTCTTGCCACCGCAGAAGAAATAGATTACAGCGAACCTAAAAGTTATAAATAAGCCATGAGCAGTTCAGAGAAGGATAAATGGTTAGAGGCAATGAAAGAAGAACTTGATTCACTTCTCAAGAACAAAACATGGGTTCTGGTAAAGGCTCTAAAGGGCCACAAGTGTGTGAGTTGTAAATGGATATTTAAGAAGAAACTGGAGGCTGATAATAGTATCAGGTTTAAGGCCAGATTAGTGGCAAGAGGTTTCACTCAAAAGGAGGGGATAGATTTTAATGAGGTATTTTCACCTGTGGTAAAACACTGTTCTATTAGAATATTACTGTCTATTGTGGTGCAACAGGGTTTAGAGCTACAGCAGCTTGATGTAAAAACTGCCTTTCTTCATGGAGATTTGAAGGAAAGCATTTACATGCATCAACCCGAGGGTTTTGTGCTGCCTGGAGATGAAGGAAAGGTATGCTTACTGAAAAAAAATCTCTTTATGGATTAAAACAGAGCTCTAGACAATGGTATCTAAAATTTGATAGGCACATGAATGATATAGGTTTTACCAGATCCAATTATGATAATTGTGTATATCTTAGAAAGAATGACAATGGTGATTATACTTATCTCTTTTTATATGTTGATGATATGTTGGTAGCTAGTAAAAGTATAACTGAGATAAATAAATTGAAAGCTGATTTGAGACAGAAGTTTGAAATGAAAGATTTAGGAAATGCTAAACGAATATTGGGTATGGATTTGATTAGGATCAAAGAATGTGGTCAGCTTTGGCTTACACAACATGATTATGTGCAAAAGATTCTTAAGAAATTCATGATTAATGACTCTAAAGGAGTTAGTACCCCTCTTGCACAACATTTTAAACTCTCAAAATCTCAGTGTCCTAAAACTGCTACTGATAGAGCTTTTATGCAAAAAATCCCTTATGCTAATATAGTGGGTAGCATAATGTATAGCATGATTTGTACTAGGCCTGACATATCTTTTGCTATAAGTGCTGCTAGTAGATTTATGGCAGATCTAGTTAAAGAACACTGGTCTGGATTGAAATGGATCCTTAGATACTTAAAATCAACTGCAAACCATGGTATTTTGTTTGAGAAAACTAATGCAGGTTGCAGAGATGTATTGCATGGCTATGTTGATTCGGATTATGCAGCTAACATAGATACTAGAAAGTCTCAATCTGGTTATGTGTTTACATTATATGGAGCTGCTGTAAGCTGGAAGTCAGTGATGCAATCTGTAGTGGCCTTGTCTACTACTGAGGCAGAGTTCATGGCATTGACAGAAGCAATAAAGGAAGCTATATGGCTTAAAGGTATCATTGCTGAATTTGGTATTAAGCAAAAGTGTGTATCCATTATGTGTGACAGCCAGAGTGCGATTCATTTGGTTAAACACCAAGTATTCCATGAAAGAAGCAAACATATAGATGTAAGACTTCATTTCATTAGGGATATTGTGAGCAAAGGTATAGTACATGTTGAGAAGGTGTCCACAGATGAGAATGTTGCGGATATGTTAACAAAACCATTGCCTACTGAAAAGTTCAAACATTGTTTGAGCTTGATCAAACTCATGGAGAAATGATGAGCTGAATGGAAGCCCTGTGGTGGGGCTGAATTGGTGGAAAGCTGGCATATGGTGTTTATTTGATTAAGGTGGAGAATTCTAGAAGTGTAATCTACATAAACACGCTTTTAGCTGGGGGTTTAAGTGAAATAGCAACTTAAGTCGAGGGACTTTGCTGAAAAGGGGATCTATTTCCTGTTATGCATGAAGACATGCTTTCAAGAGAGCTGATCTGATTTGAAGTGCAGCTCACGATGGTGATTCAATCCAGCTGGTACCTCTTATGTTTTATATAGATTAGCGGTTACTTTGTTAAGTAGTTAGTTCATTTTCTATTCTGTGATTGTATTAGAGATTGAATGAAAAACTGAGAGAAGAGGTAGGAGAGTTTAGAACCGCGAATCAGTTCGGTTTTGAGTGTGTGTTCTTGCCTACTGTTGTACTCTTGTAATCCTTCACAGATTGATCAATAAACATCGCTGGTTAACCCCCGTGTACGTAGGCTCAATTTGAGCTGAACCACGTAGACGATTGTGTCGTGTGTTCTTCGTTTCTTGTTCGAGTTATTCGATCCACAATTGATTCAATTGAATTAAGATAACTAATGCTTGTAATTTAAACTTAAATAAAACTTAATCTTAAAATTATCTAGGCGTGAAACTATTAAACCCTAGGCAAGATTTAAACCAACTTAAAGTAAAGGAATTAACTAGGCAAATAGAATTTAAATAACTTTAATTAAAACTTCTAATCTAATCTAACTAGGCAGAAACCAAAGTGCATAATTTAAAGAAAGCATCATAAAAACGCATAAGTAAATTTGCAGAATTTAAAGAAAGCATAAGTAAAAGCAAATAAATAAACTTGATTAAAGAAATACCGTAAATCGTCTCGAGAAGTAATCTGTCACGTAATTACAACTCTAAACGGGAACTATTCTAAAACATGAATTTAAAGAACTATAAACTAAACTAACTAGAACAGAAATCGAAACTAACACTAGAAAAGCAATAAAATTCCTAAGTCTCGGATGCCAACAGATCTCCAAGATGGCGTCTAAAACTAGGGCAAAGTATGATTGTTACAATGAAAAGTATGGCCCTATTTATAGACTTCGAACCCCTATGGATCACCATGGAAGTTGCCATGCTAAGTAGAACTCTAAAGGCAATAAAATCGTGCAAGATAAGGCAACTCTCCAGCTGTGACGCGCGCTGCAAGTCATCTCCATTCTGGC